>NW_027638917.1:0-17016 GCF_951394365.1 Tetrao urogallus
TTTGGACAAAGTTCTGTGGGACATGCAGCGCCACCGGCGCCTGGAGGAGCAAATCCTGCGCACGGGCCGCGACCTTTTCCCCCCCAGCAAATACTGAAGCCCCGCAGCGCCGCTCGCCGCCCCAAAAAGCCGAGATTTCACCCCAAAAACGGACTCGAAAACGAGCCGCGGGGCCGGGAAAAGCGCCGCCTTGGGACTTCCGTCGCTTGCTTGTGACGTCACGGAGCCTTCCGCTTTTAATCCCGCCTCTTCCGGCCGAGCCACGCCGCTCAGCCAATCAGAAGCCACCGCCGGCGCTGTTGGACGCAGCGCTGTGGGAGCAGCGGATGCAGCGCGCCGCCCGCCGCTTTTTCAACGCGCCCAGAAAATTCGGACCTCGGAAACGCGGCTTTTCGCCCCGGAAATCTTTCCTTTCATCTCCAAAATCGGCCCTTTTCATCCCAAAAGGAGCCGCGGGGGAGAAACAGCGCCGCTCGTGGATTTCAGTCGCCTGATTGTGGCCTCTCTGAGAAGACTTCCGCTTTCAGTCCCGCCTCTTCCGCCCGAGCCTCGCTGCTCAGCCAATCAGAAGCCGCCTCCGGCGCTGTTGGACGCAGCGCTGTGGGAGCAGCGGATGCTGCGCGCCGCCCGTCGCCTTTAAAACCCTCGCAGCAAATTCTGACCCTGCAAACGGCGCTTTTCGCCCCCGAAAGCCTGGAGTCCACCCCCAAAATCGCCTTATTTGGCCCCAGAAGTTCCCTTTGTGCGCCGACAGCGCTGCTTTGAACTGCGGTCCACTGCGGATGGCGTTCCAGCGTTGACTTCCGCCTTTAACCCCGCCTCTTCCGGCGGACTTGATACGTTCAGTCAATCAGCCCGCAGGGCGAGCCGGCGACCGGCCCAAACCGTGTTGCTACGCGGTGCATGCCGGGAGCGGAAGTTGCTTCCCCAGACCCCAAATAAAGGCCTGCAGGCCCCATAGCGCCCCGCGCTTCCCCTTCTCACCCCACACCTTTACCCCCCAGACCCAAAGTGCCCCGCGCGCCTCCCCGACCCCAAACCGTCGCCCCGCCGTCGGACCCACGGATCCCCATGGGGCGAAACTGCCGCCATCAGCTTCCGCCGCCTGATATTGACGTCAAAGAGCCAACTTCCGCCTTTCGTCCCACCCTTTTTGTTCCGGGTTGAAGCCGTCAACCAATGAGAAGCGTCCATCTTCGCACGCCGGAAGCGGAAGTCTCGACGGCTCTCACTTCCGGGAGATGAACGGAGCGGCGGATCCAGATGGCGGCGGGGGGAGCGGCTGCCGGCGGCGATACCGGGCCTTGAAGAGGCGGCTGCGGCTGCTGCTCTACGTGAGGGGAACGGCGTGTGGGGCCGCTTATGGGGCCGGGCTTTGGGGTGGGGATGTGGGGCAGGGCTACGGGGCCGGTTATGGGGTTGGGTTATGGAGTCCGATGTGGGGCCGGGTTATGCGGTCGCTTATGGGGCACGGCTATGGGGCCGGTTATGGGATGGGGATGTGGGGTAGGATTACGGGGCCGATTATGGGGTGAGGGTGTGGGGCAGGGCTATGGGGCCGGTTATGGGGTGGGATGTGGGGCAGGGTTACGGGGCCGGTTATGGGGGCGGGTTATGGGGTCAGTTATGGGGTCGGTTAGGGGCAGGGTTATGGGGTGAGGATGTGGGGCTGGTTATGGGGCCAGGTTGCGGGGTGGGGGTGTGGAGCTGGGTTATGGGGTGGGGTTATGGGGCGGGTTATGGGGCTGGCATATGGGGTCGGTTATGGAGTGGGGTTATAGGGCAGGGATGTAGAGCAGGGTTATGGAGTCAGTTATGGGGCTGGGTTATGGGGCAGGGCTGTGGGCTGAGACGTTTCTGTGGGGCTGTCGCCCCCCATAGGAACAGGAATGCTTCCAGGAGGAGCTGCGCCGCGCACAGCGCAGGCTGCTGCGGGTCTCACGGGACAAGAGGTGCGGCCCCATAGCTGCCCCATAAGTGCCCCATAGCTGCCCCATAGCTGCTCCATAGCCGCCCCATAGAGACCCCATAGATGTCATATAGAGACCCCATAGCTGCCCCATAGCAGCCCCATAACTGCCCTATAGTTGCCTCATAGCTGCCCTGTAGATATCATACAGAGGCTGCATAGCTGCCCCATAGCTGCCCCATTGGTACACCTTAGCGGCTCCATAACTGCCCTATAGATATCATATAGAGACCCCATAGCTGCCCCATAGCTGCCCCAAAACTGCCCCATTGGTGCCCCATAGCGACCAGATAGCTGCCCCATAGCTGCCCCATAGCCTCCCTTCCCTCCCCCCATCCTCAGTGCCCCCCAGGAGCCCCATAGCGCCCCCCTGTGCCCCCCAACCCCTTTCTGTGCCCCCCAGCTTCCTGCTGGACCGGCTGCTGCAGTACGAACAGGTGGACGACGATTCCTCAGGTATGGGGAAAGGAACTGGGGACCAGGTCGTGACATATCGCGATATGTCGGGATACATCGTGATATATTGCGACGTCGGGCAGCGTATCGCAATACGTCGTGATACAGCCTGGTTTGTGGTGAGACGTCTTGGTGATGTCTGATAAATTGATGCACCGAATTATTGGGAAGCATGTTAAGATATGTCACGATATATCGCGATATATTGTGAGAAATCGTGACGTGGTATCACGATATACCATAGAAGGGAAAGACGTGTTTGTGGCATATCGCGATTTATTCTATGTATCGTGATACAGCGTGGAAAATCAGGACACATCATGGCACCGAATGCTGATATTTTACAGCGTATCGTGACACGTCGCGATATGTTACGATATGTGGGGTTGTGACGCATCTATTTTGAGATGTATCATGGAGCATCAGGCCGTATCATGCGATATCATGACACACCACAACGTGACATCACAGCCTATCGTGCCCTATCGTGATATATCACGACATGCTGTGCTGTATCATAACATATCACGACATATTATGTTATGTGTCCACGTGTCATGATGTACAGCGGTGTCATATCGTGACGCGCCGTAAGATATCACGATTTCTGCTGGGTGGATGCAGTGAGTTACTGCTAAGTCTGTCACGAGGTGTTGTGATCTATCGCGATATATTGCCAGGAATCGCGACATCGTATCACAGTACAGCATGAGAGAGAAAGGCGCGTTTTGGTGTATCGTGATACATTGCAGTGTGTCATCATACACCGTGAAATATTGCGATATAGCGTGGCGTTGTGTGATGATATTTTGCAGCATATCGCGACATGTTGCGATATGTTACGATATATGGGGTTGTGATGCATCTATTTTGGGACGTATCATGGAATATTAAGTCATATCATGCGATGTCGTGACACCACAATGTGACATCACAACCTATCGTGCCGTATCGTGACATATCGCGACATGCTGTGCTGTATCGTGACGTGTCACGACATATTATGGTATGTGTGGATGTGCCGCGCTGTACGGCGGTGTCATGTCGTGACATATCGCGATCTACAGATTCGGACGCCACCGCCTCCTCTGACAGCGATGGGGAAACGCCCAAGGGGGCGGAGCCGCCTCCCCTTAAAAGGTAATGGAATGGGCGTGGCCTGGGGAAGCCCCACCCTCTTTTTTTCCCCCCAACATGGCCGCCACACTTTGCTCCTCTGTCCAATAGGAAGCGCAGCCCCACGGGGGGCGGGGCGTCACCGCCGCCTGCCCCCAGCCTGGCTCCGCCCACTTCCTACCTAAGCACGGTGAGTCGCTTCTGGCAAGATGGCCGCCCAGGTGCGGGAGCCGCCATCTTGGGGAGAGGGGGCCGCCATATTGGAGCAGGGGTGCGGGGTGGGGCTGTGAGCCACCATCTTGGGGAGGGGGGCAGTGGGAAGGGGAAGCCATTTTGGGTGCGGGGGCGGCCATTTTCTGCTGGGAGCCGCCATCTTGGGTTATAGAGGCCGCCATATTGCAGAGAGGAAGCTGCCATCTTGGGGAGTTGGCGCCGCCATCTTGGAAGGGCGGGTTGCCATTTTTGGGGGGGGTGCGAGCCGCCATCTTGCGGTCAGACCCTCAGACCCAACCCCCACAGCTCTTCCTGACCTCTGACCTTTGACCTTTGCCCCCCCAGCTGGCCTCCCCCCCCTACAGCCCCTTCCCAGCCGATTACCTGGCCCCCCCCGAGCGGCCGCGCGGCCCCACACGCCGCAATAAGGGATCCCGACGCCTGCAGGTACGCGCTCACCCTGCCCCATAGATCCCAGTTCTGCCCCACAGATCCCAGTTCTGTCCCATCCCGATCCAGCCCTATAGATTCCAATTCCACCCCACAGATCCCCATCCTGCTCCTTAGGCTCTGATCCTGCCCTATAGATCCCCATTCTGCCCCGTAGCTCTCAATCCCGCCCCATAGATTTTGATCCTGCCCCATAAGTCCCAACTCTGCCCCATAGAACCCAGTTCTTCCTTGCAGGTTCTGCCACAGGTACCCACAGGTACCCTGCCACTAAGCCCCGCCCCCTTTCTAAAGCCCCGCCCCCTTATCCAAGCTCCCCCCACTTTAAACCCCGCCCCGTCTATTCCGTCCCTCTAAGCCCCGCCCCTTTCCCATACCCAGCCAATGGCTAAGCCCCACTTCTTTTCTAAGCCCCGCCCACTTCAAGCCCCTTCCCTTTGGATTCCATCCCTCGAAGCCCCTCCCTTTTTAAAGCCCCGCCCCTTTTTTAAGCCCCGCCCACTTCCAACCCCCTTCCCTTTCAATTCTGTCCCTCTAAGCCCCTCCCCTTTCCCAACCCCAGCCAGTGGCTAAGCCCCGCCCCTTTCCTAAGCCCTGCCCACTTCCAACCTGTTCTTTTGATTCCATTCTGTAAGCCCCGCCCCTTTCCCAAAGCCATTATTTAACCAAGCCACGCCCCTTTTCTAAGCCCCGCCCACTTCCACCCCTTCAATTGTCAATCTAAGCCCCGCCCCTTTTCTAAGCCCCGCCCACTTCCACCCCCCTTCCCTTTCAATGCTCTCTAAGCCCCTCCCCTTTCCCACCCCAGCCCCTCTTCTAAGCCCCGCCCACTTCCGCCCCTTCCCTTTGGCTTCTAAGCCCCGCCCCTTCTCTAAGCCCCGCCCACTTCCACCCCTTCCCTTTCAATGCTCTCGAAGCCCCTCCCCTTTCCCACCCCCAGCCCCTTCTCTAAGCCCCGCCCACTTCCACCCCTTCCCTTTCAATTGTCACTCTAAGCCCCGCCCACTTCCACCCCATTTCCCTTTGGCTTCTAAGCCCCGCCCCCTCTCTAAGCCCCGCCCCCTTTCCATTGACCCATTTAACCCTTTCCTCCCCGCAGCTCCCGGCCGCCCCCCCCCCCCTCGCTGCCTTTTCCTCCCCCCCGTGGAATTGGGGGGGGTCCCGTGGCCGCCCCCCCTCCCCCCCCCAAAGCCCCCGGCCCGGTGCCCCAAACCGTCCCACGGCGCCTCCTCAGCGACGGCGGCGACGGCAGCGGCGACGACGGCATGGATGGAGACGACGAGTTGGTCATCGACATCCCTGAGTGACAGCACGACCCACAGCCGCCCCACAGCCGCCCCACAGCCCCCTTATCGACCCCACGTGGAGCCGCAATGGACCCAAATTGACCCTAAATAGTGAGAAATTGACCCGAATGGACTCAAATCGACCCCAAATGGTGAGAAATGGGCTCCAATCCACCCTAAATGGAGAGAAATCAACCCTAAATGGACCCAAATTGACCCTAAATGGTGAGAAATGGGCTCCCATCGACTCTAAATGGACCCAAATTGACCCTAAATGGTGAGAAATGGACCCAAATCGACCCTAAATGGACCCAAATTGACCCTAAATGGTGAGAAATGGGTTCCAATCGACCCTAAATGGACCCAAATTGACCCTAAATGATGAGAAATGGACCCAAATCGACCCTAAATGAACCCAAATTGACCCTAAATGGTGAGAAATGGGCTCCAATCGACCCTAAATGGACCCAAATTGACCCTAAATGGTGAGAAATGGACCCAAATTGACCCTAAATGGACCCAAATTGACCCTAAATGGTGAGAAATGGACCCAAATCGACCCTAAATGGACCCAAATTGACCCTAAATGGTGAGAAATGGACCCAAATCGACCCTAAATGGACCCAAATTGACCCTAAATGGTGAGAAATGGACCCAAATCGACCCTAAATGGAGAGAAATGGAGAGAAATCAACCCAAATGGATCCAGATTGACCGCAATCTAACCTAAATTGAACCAAATTGACCCTAAATGGAGAGAAATGGACCCAAATGGATCCAAATTGACCCTAAATGGACCCAAATGGACCCAAACTGACCCTAAATGGTGAGAAATCGACCCAAATGGACCCAAATCGACCCTAAATGGAGAGAAATGGAGAGAAATTGACCCTAAATGGACCCAAATCGACCCCAATCGACCCTAAATGGTCTCAAATGGACTCTAAATGGGCCCAAATCGACCCTAAAGGGAGAGAAATCGACCCCAAATGGAGCCTAAATGAACCCGAATTGACCCTAAATGGTGACAAATGGGCCCAAATCGACCCCAAATGGACCCAAACTGACCCTAAATGGAGAGAAATCGACCCAAATCAACCCTAAATGGAGCTGGAATGGAGAGAAATGGACCCAAATGGACCCAAATCCACCCCAAATGGAGCCTAAATGGGCCCAAATCAACCCTAAATGGAGAGAAATTGACCCAAAATGGACCCAAATCGACCCTAAATGGAGAGAAATTGACCCTAAATGGGCCCAAATCGACCCTAAATGGAGCTGGAATGGGGAGAAATCGACCCCAAATGGAGCCTAAATGGACCCAAATCGATCCTAAATGGAGAGAAATGGACCCAAATGGACCCCAATCGACCCCAAATGGAGCCTAAATGGTGAGAAATAGACCCAAAATGGAGAGAAATGGACCCAAATCCACCCCAAATCCACCCAAATTGACCCCAAACGGAGCCAGAATGGAGAGAAATCGACCCCAGTCGACCCAAATCCACCCCAAATGGACCCAAATGGACCCCAAATGGAGAGAAATGGACCCAAATTGACCCTAAATGGAGAGAAATGGACCCAAATCGACCCTAAATGGAGAGAAATGGAGAGAAATGAACCCAAATGGATCCAGATCGACCGCAATCGAACCTAAATTGAACCAAATTGACCCTAAATGGAGAGAAATGGACCCAAATGGATCCAAATTGACCCTAAATGGACCCAAATAGACCCAAACTGACCCTAAGTGAGAAATCGACCCAAATGGACCCAAATCGACCCTAAATGGAGAGAAATGGAGAGAAATTGACCCTAAATGGACCCAAATCGACCCCAATTGACCCTAAATGGTCCCAAATGGACTCTAAATGGGCCCCAATCGACCCTAAATGGAGAGAAATCGACCCAAAATGGACCCAAATCGACCCCAAATGAAGCCTAAATGGACCCAAATCGACCCTAAATTGAGAGAAATTGACCCTAAATGGACCCAAATTGACCCTAAATGGAGAGAAATGGAGAGAAATTGACCCTAAATGGACCCAAATCGACCCCAAATGGAGAGAAATTGACCCTAAATGGACCCAAATCGACCCTAAATGGACCCAAAATGGACCCAAATCGACCCTAAATGGAGCCACAATGGAGAGAAATCGACCTGAAATGGACCCAAATCCACCCCAAATCAAGGCTAAATGGACCCAAATCGACCCTAAATGGGCCCAAATGGACCCTAAATGGAGAGAACTGGACCCAAAATCCACCCAAATTGACCCAAAATTGGAGGGGGGGGGGAGGGGGGGCGCGACAAATGCCCCCAATAACGCCGAAATCGCCCCATAACACCACAGGGAGCCCCCTATAGGGACCCAATAGGGACCCCATAAGCACCCCATCACCCCATAGGGACCCCATAGGGACCCTATCACCCCACAGGCACCCCATCACCCCATAGGGACCCCATCACCCCATAGGGACCCCATCACCCCACACAGACCCTATAACCCCACAGGGACCCCACAGGGACCCCATCACCCCATAGGGACCCCATAGGGACCCCATCACCCTATAGGAGCTCCATAGACTCCATAGAGACCCTATCACCCCATAGGGACCCCATAAACAGCCCATAACCCCATAGAGACCCCATCACCCCACACAGACCCTATAACCCCACAGGGACCCCATAGGGACCCCATCACCCTATAGGGACCCCATAAGCACCCCATCGCCCCACAGGGACCCTATAGGGACCCGATCACCCCACAGGGACCCCGTAGAGACCCCATAACTCCATAGGGACCCCACAGGGACCCCATAACCCCATAGGGACCCCATAGAGACCCAATCACCCCATAGGGACCCCATCACCCTATAGGAGCTCCATAGACTCCATAGAGACCCCATAACCCCATAGGGACCCCATAAACACCCCATAACCCCATAGAGACCCCATCACCCCACACAGACCCTATAACCCCACAGGGACCCCACAGGGACCCCATCACCCTATAGGGACCCCATAACCCCATAGGGACCCCATAAGCACCCCATCACCCCCCGGGGACCCTATAGGGACCCGATCACCCCACAGGGACCCCACAGGGAGGACCCCATAACCCCATAGGGACCCCATAAACACCCCATAGCTCCATAGGGATCCCTTCACCCCACAGGAACCCCATCACCCCATAGGGACCCCATAAGCACCCCATCACCCCACAGGGTCCCCATAACCTTATAGGAGCTCCGTAGACTCCATAGAGACCCCATAACCCCATAGGGACCCCATCACCCTATAGGAGCTCCATAGACTCCATAGAGACCCCATCACCTCATAGTGACCCCATAGGGATCCCTTCACCCCACAGGGACCCCATAACCCCATAGGGACCCCATAGAGACCCAATCACCCCATAGGGACCCCATCACCCTATAGGAGCTCCATAGACTCCAGAGACCCCATAACCCCATAGGGACCCCATCACCCCACAGGGACCCCGTAGGTAACCCATCACCCCATAGGGACCCCATAGGAACCCCATCACCCCACACAGACCCTATAGCCCCACAGGGACCCCACAGGGACCCCATCACCCCATAGGGACCCCATAAGCACCCCATCACCCCACGGGGACCCCATAGGGACCCCATAAGCACCCCATCACCCCACAGGGTCCCCATAACCCTATAGGAGCTCCGTAGACTCCATAGAGACCCCATCACCCCATAGGGACCCCATCACCCCATAGGGACTCCATATTAAATGAATGAAACCCCAAATGGACTCTAATTGGGGGGGGGGCGGGGATCTATGGGTTCTGGATGCCCCCAAAAGACCCCAAATTGCCCCAAAACGGCCCCAAATCGCTGCTCCCCCCCCCCCAACCCGCGGCGCTCCGTTGCGTTTTTAGGCTGAATTCCGTCGCTTTTGGGGCTTTTCTGTTGCCTTGCGCTTTCTGCCGCGCCACGTGGGTGAGGGCACTTCCGGTGGCGGCAGCGCCGACGTTATGCGTCACTTCCGGCACGTGGCGGCGACAAGAATCATCACTTCCGGTTGCCGTGTTCCGGTTTTTTTTTCTCTCCCGGGGAGGCGCTGCAGCGCGGTTTTATTGAGGGGGGCGGGGCTTAAAAAGGGGCGGGGCTTTCGGAATACCGGTGGGAGGGGCTTCTGGGAGTGCTACGGGGCAGCCCCATAGATCTATGGGGACGGGACAGCGATCTATGGGGCAGCCCTACAGAATTCATGTCACACGTTTATGGGGCAGCCCCACACGTCTATGGGGCGCTGATCAAGATCTATGGGGCGTCGATCCAGATCTATGGGGCAGCCCCACACATCTATGGGGCGTCGATCCAGATCTATGGGGCAGCCCCACACATCTATGGGGTGTCCATCAAGATCTATGGGGCAGCCCCACACATCTATGGGGCACCGATCCAAATATATGGGGCAGCCCCCCAGAATTCATGTCACACATCTATGGGGCAGCCCCCCACATCTATGGGGCGCCAACCTGGATCTATGGGGCAGCCCCCCCCCACTCCGTGTGCCCCATAGGGGTGGGGAGGATCCATGGGGCGGCTGTAGGGCAGCGCTGCCCCAAACCTGTGGGGAGAAACGCTGTGCTGCCCCACGGACCCATGCATCTATGGGGACCGCCCCGAAACCACGCCCCTCTCCAGGCCACGCCCCCCTCAACGCCCTGCCCATCAGTGACCACGCCCCCCTGGAAAAGCCCCTCCCATTCCAGCTCAGCCAATAGCTCTCCATCCTTTCTTTAGCCCCGCCCCACCTCAGACCACGCCCACATTTGAAGTAAGCCACGCCCCTTTCCCACTGCCCTAAGCAGACCACGCCCCCTCTAGCAGCTCCTCCCACACGTGGCCACGCCCTCAATAAAGCCCCGCCCCCTTTGAGCCAGCTTACCGGCACAGCTTCACCCACCACTGACCACGCCCACACTCAAAGCCCCGCCCACCCCCCATCCAGCCAATAGCTTTGCAAGCTCGTGGCCACGCCCTTTCCTTAGCCCCGCCCCACCGCAGGGCACGTAGTAAACCACGCCCCTTCCCTAACTCCGCCCGTTTTCATCTAAGCCCCGCCCCCTTACTCCAAAAGCCCCGCCCAGTTAAGCCCCGCCCCTTGCTTGGTCCCGCCCATTTCTAAGCCACGCCCTCTTCGTTCAAAGCCCCGCCCACACGCAAATCAGCCACGCCCTCTCTTAAGCCCCGCCCACCTCCGCCGTTTCACCCCAACTCCGCCGCTCCTCCCCCTTCGCAGTGGGCGGGGCCGGAAGCCGCGGCGACGGGACCGGAAGCGTCGTGGGCGGGACCGGAAGTGCCGTGGGCGGGACCGGAAACGTCGTGGGCGGGGCCGTGGGTCTGCAGGTGGCCTCGCAATTGGGCGGCCGTGGCGCAATGGACGCCGCAGAGGCGGCAGCGCAGCGACCGGGCGCCGTGGGGCTGCGTGCTGCCGTGGTCCTTGGCTGCGTGGACACGGAGGTACGCGGCCGTCGTGAAGCCTGCGGGAAAGGGGGGGGAATGTGTGGGGAGGTGTGGGGCTGGAGGTCCGGGCTCCATGGTAGTGCGGGGCTAGGAGCTGGAGATCTGCACTCTATGGTGCTGGAGGTCCGGAATCTATGGTAGAGCAGGGCTGGAGGTCTGGACTCTATGGTAGTGTGGAGCTAGGAGCTGGAGGTCTGCACTCTATGGTGCTGGAGGACCGGAATCTATGGTAGAGCAGGGCTGGAGGTCTGGACTCTATGGTGCTGGAGGACCGGAATCTATGGTAGAGCAGGGCTGGAGGTCTGGACTCCATGGTAGTGTGGGGCTGGGAGCTGTGGAGCTGGAGGTCTGCACTCTATGGTAGAGCAGGGCTGGAGGTCTGGACTCTGTGGTAGTGTGGGGCTGGGAGATTGGGAGGCTTGGACTCTACGGTAGTGAGCAGCTAGAAGGTCTGCGCTCAGTGGTTCTGGAGGTCTGGACTCTATGGTAGTGCAGGACTGGAGCTCTGCCCCTCAATACCCCACATCCCAGCCCCACATCTCCCATCCCAGCCCCACACCTTCCCATGCAAGCCCCATAACCCCCCACCCCAGCCCCACATCCCCCCAGCCCCATACCCCCCCATCCAACCCCACATCCCCCACCCCCAGCCCTATCCCCCCTCCCCAGCCCCACATCCCCCCTCCTCAGCCCCACACCCCCCATCCCAGCCCCACATCCCTCCACCCCCAGCCCCACATCCCCCCTCATCCCAACCCCATCCCCCTCCATCCAACCCCCCACCCCCTACCCCCAACCCCACATCCCCCCAACCCCATCCCTCTACATCCCAGCCCCACATCCCCCCCCATCCCAACCCCACATCCCCCACCCCAGCCCCACATCCCACCCCACCCCAGCCCCACACCCCCCATCCCAGCCCCACACCCCCCCACCCAGCTCCACCAGCCCCATCCCCCCCTCCCCAACCCCCCACCCCCTACCCCCAGCCCCACATCCCCCCTCCTCAGCCCCACACCCCCCATCCCAGCCCCACACCCCCCCATCCCCCCATCCCCACCCCCATCTCCCCCCCCATCCCAACCCCCCACCCCCAGCCCCATCGCCCCCATCCCAACCCCACATCCCCCCCATCCCAGCCCCACATCCCCCCCCATCCCAACCCCACATCCCCCCACCCCCAGCCCCACATCCCCCCCCATCCCAACCCCATCCCCCTCCATCCAACCCCCCACCCCCTACCCCAGCCCCACATCCCCCCCTCCCCGGCACCCCACCTTTGTTGCACAGCCCGCAGACGTGCGTGGGGCCGTGGCCGTGCACCTTCATGTGGTCTCCGATGTAGGCGGCGCTCAGCAGCTTCCCGCAGACGTGGCACGGCACCTTGTCCTCGTGCCGCACCGCGTGCGCCCGCAGCCGGTCCTTGGTGGCGAACGCCGCCTCGCACGTCTGGGGGGGCGCAAAGGGGGCAGGGGGTGGGGGGATGGGGGTCAGGGAGGGGGAATGAGTGGGGCTGGGGGCTGCTATGTGGGGTTGGGGGCAGCTATGGGGCCTCTATGTGGGGCTGGGATGGGGCTGGGGGTAGCTATGGGGCTGCTATGAGGGGCTGGGCGATGATGGGTGGGATTGGGGGCATCTATGGGGCCCCTATGTGGGGCTGGGATGGGGCTGGGGGCTGCTACGTGGGGCAGGGGGGTGATGGGGGGGGCTGGGGGTATCTATGGGGCTGCTATGTGGGGCTGGGGGTATCTATGAGGCCTCTATGTGGGGCTGGGATGGGGCTGGGGGTATCTATGGGGCTGCCATGTGGGGCTGGGATAGGGCTGGGGGCTGCTACGTGGGGCTGGGGGGTGATGGGGGGGCTGGGGGCATCTATGGGGCCTCTACGTGGGCTGGGATGGGGCTGGGGGCAGCTATGGGGCCTCTATGTGGGGCTGGGGGCTCCTAGGTGGGGCTGGGGGTATCTATGGGGCCTCTACGTGGGGCTGGGGGCATCTATGGGGCCTCTTATGTGGGGCTGGGGGCTGCTATGTGGGGCTGGGATGGGGCTGGGGGCATCTATGGGGCCTCTAATGGGGCTGGGGGCTGCTATGTGGGGCTGGGATGGGGCTGGGGGTATCTATGGGGCTGCTATGAGGGGCTGGGCGATGATGGGTGGGATTGGGGGCATCTATGGGGCCCCTATGTGGGGCTGGGATGGGGCTGGGGGCTGCTACGTGGGGGTAGGGGGTGATGAGGGGGACTGGGGGCATCTATGGGGCCTCAATGTGGGGCAGAGATGAGGCTGGGGGCTGCTACGTGGGGCTGGGGAGTGATGGGGGGGGCTGGGGGCTGCTATGTGGCTTCTATGCAAGGCTGGAGGCTGCTATATGGGGCTGGGTGGTGATGGGGGGGGGCTGGGGGCAGCTACAGGGCTGCTATGTGGGGCTGGGGGCAGCTATGGGGCCTCTATGTGGGGCTGGGATGGGGCTGGGGGTATCTATGGGGCTGCCATGTGGGGTTGGGGGCAGCTATGGGGCCTCTATGTGGGGCTGGGCTGGGGCTGGGGGCTGCTACGTGGGGCTGGGGAGTGATGGGGGGGTCTGGGGGCTGCTACGGGGTCCCTATGTGGGGCTGGGGGCTGCTATGTAGCTTCTATGTAGGGCTGGGGACTGCTATATGGGGCTGGGGGGTGATGGGGGGGGGGCTGGGGGCAGCTACAGGGCCTCTATGTGGGGCTGGGGGCAGCTATGAAGCCTCTACGTGGAGCTGGGATGGAGCTGGGGGCTGCTATGTGGGGCTGGGGGCAGCTATGGGGCCTCTATATGGGGCTGGGATGGGGCTGGGGGTATCTATGGGGCTGCCATGTGGGGTTGGGGGCAGCTATGGGGCCTCTATGTGGGGCTGGGGGCTCCTAGGTGGGGCTGGGGGTATCTATGGGGCCTCTACGTGGGGCTGGGGGCTGCTATGTGGGGCTGGGATGGAGCTGGGGGCATCTATGGTGCCTCTAAGTGGGGCTGGGATGGGGCTGGGGGCTGCTATGTGGGGCTGGGATGGGGCTGGGGGTATCTATGGGGCTGCTATGAGGGGCTGGGGGATGATGGGTGGGATTGGGGGCATCTATGGGGCCCCTATGTGGGGCTGGGATGGGGCTGGGGGCTGCTATGTGGGGCTGGGGGGTGATGGGGGGGGCTGGGGGCAGCTATGGGGCCTCTATGTGGGGCTGGGATGGGGCTGGGGCTATCTATGGGGCTGCCATGTGGGGTTGGAGGATGATAGATGGGGTTGGGGGTATCTATGGGGCAGCTATGGGGCAGCCGTGGGGCAGCCGGGCAGTTATGGGGTCTCTATGGGGCAGCTGTGGGGCAGCCATGGGGCAGTTATGGGGTCTCTATGGGGCGGCTACGGGGCGGCTATGGGGCGGCTATGGGGCAGCCATGGGGCAGCTATGGGGCGGCTATGGGGCAGCCATACCTGGCACTTGAAGGGCCGCTCGGTTGAGTGCACCTGGCGCACGTGGCTGTTGAGGTGATCGGGGCTGAGGAGAGGAGAGCAGAAATTGGGTGAAAAAAAGGCAGAAATGGGGCAAAAGGAGGCGGGGGGGGGGGGGGGGGAAGAAAAGGGGCAAAAATGGGGGGAAACTGAATGGAATTTGGGGAGAAAAAGAGAAAGAAATGGGGAGTTTGGGCAAAACGGGGGGAGAGTGATGGGAGCCAGGGAAAAGAACGAGGATCATAGAGACTGAGGGTGAGAAAGGCAAAGGAGAACAGGGATCATAGAGACTGAGTGCCAGAAGGGCCGGAAGGGATGAAGGGAGGGCAGGGATCATAGAGACTGAGTGCTAGAAGGGCTAAAAGGGATCAAAGGGGGGCAAGGATCACAGAGACTGAGTGCTAGAAGGGCAAAAAGGGACAAAGGAGGGCAGGGATCATAGAGACTGAGTGCCAGAAGGGATTAAAGAAAATTGGAATCATAGAGACTGAGTGCTAGAAGGGCAGAAAGGGGCAAAGGAGGGCAGGAAGCACAGAGACTCAGTGTCAGAAGGGCAGAAAGGGACAAAGGAGGGCAGGGATCATAGAGACTGAGTGCTAGAAGGGCCAGAACGGGTTAAGGGAAGATAGGGATCGTAGAGACTGAGTGACAGAAGGGATTAAAGGAAGGTAGGGATCATAGAGACTGTGCTAGAAGAGCAAAAAAGGAGAATGGAGGGCATGGATCATAGAGACTGAGTGCTAGAAGAGCAAAAAGAGACAAGGGAGGGTAGGGATCATAGAGACTGAGTGCTAGAAGGGCAGAAAGGGACAAAGGAGGGCAGGGATCATAGACACTGAGTGTGGGAAGAACCGGGAGGGATCAAACGAGGGCAGGGATCATAGAGACTGAGTGCTAGAAGGGCCAGAAGGGGTTAAGGGAAGGTAGTGATCATAGAGTCTGAGTGCCAGAAGGAATTAAAGGAAAGTAGGGATCATAGAGACTGAGCGCTAGAAGGGCAAAAGAGGGCAGGGATCATAGAGACTGAATGCCAGAAGAGATTAAAGGAAGGTAGGGATCCTAGAGACTGAGTGCTAGAAGGGCAAAAAGGGACAAAGGAGGGCAGGGATCATAGAGACTGAGTGTGAGAAGGACCGGGAGGGATCAAATGAGGGCAGGGATCATAGAGACTGAGTGCTAGAAGGGCAAAAAAGGACAAAGGAGGGCAGGGATCATAGAGACTGACTGTCAGAAGGGCCGGAAGGGATGAAGGGAAGGTAGGGATCATAGAGACTGAGTGCTAGAAGGGCAAAAGGGGGCAGGGATCATAGAGACTGAGCGCCAGAAGGGATCAAATGAGGGCAGGAATCATAGAGACTGAGTGCTAGAAGGGCAAAAGAGGGCAGGGATGATAGAGACTGACCGGGAGAAGGCCTTGGGGCAGTGCGCACAGGCGTAGGGGCGGTGCACGGCGCCCTGGTGGCCGCGCAGGTGGTGCCCCATGCGGTCCTTCCGCTTGAATCGCTGCTGACACACCGGGCACTGGAACGGCCGCTCGTCCGAATGGGCCAAACGGTGCCTCCGCAGGTGATAAACGTCACGGAAAGCTTTGCCGCAAGCTTCGCATGCGTGGCTCTTCCGTTTCCGGGCGCTTCCGGCGCCGCTTCCGGTGGTGCCGTCCGACAGCGCCCCCATGAGGATGGGAGGACTGGAAGCCGCGCTGCCGTCCGGGAGCAAGGAGACGGCGGCGGCGCTCGAGCCTTGCGGCAGCGCCCCCATGAGGGCCGGAGGCCTGGCGCCGTGCGTGGCTTGATGGCGCCGCAGGTTGTAACCGTTCTTGAACTCTTTGGCGCATTGAGCGCATACGTAGGGCCCTTTGCTTTTAGACTTCCGGGTCGGAGGGGTCGCTTCCGGCGCTTGAGGGAGGGGGACTTCCGGTGGTGGAACGGGTGCTTCCGGTGGGGGCGGGGCGGGTTTTAAAGCGCCCGGATCGACGGTGGAAGCGGCGGCGGCGGCGGGGGAGGGGTCGGGAAGCAACGGGGGGAGCAGCTCCGATGGGGGGAGGGCGTCAGGGGGCGGGGCCACCGCGGAGGGCGGGGCCGGCTGGAGGGAAACGCCCGTTGGTTGGCTGCGGCGCAAGTCCCGCCCGCTCGGGGAACAGACCAATCACAGGCCAGCACCCGCCACCCAATGGAATAGGAATAGGAACGCCCTAAGCCACGCCCACCCCCGGCTAAGAGCGCTCAAAAGTCACGCCCCCCAGTGATAGGCAACCCCTTAGCCCCGCCCACTCGCGGAACAGGCCAATCGCAGGCCAGCACCTGCACACTAATACAACGGGAACGCCATAAGCCCCGCCCACCTCCGCCTCAGACCACGCGCACCCGAAAAAGCCACGCCCCCAGATGAAAGCAACCCCCTAAGCCACGCCCACTGAAAGCACTGACCAATCACAGACCGCAACAAAGCCCCGCCCACTGCAGGCAGTGACCAATCTTTGGCCCCACCCCCAGCAGCAAGCAGCCTTTTAAACCCCGCGTTCTCTTGGCTCTGACCAATCACAGG
>NW_027638916.1:0-14354 GCF_951394365.1 Tetrao urogallus
GGGGGCACTGGGGGATGTGGGGGGGGGGAGGTGGAACTGGGGGGATGTGGGGGGGAGGAGGGGGGGGTGGCACTGAGGGATGTGGGGGGGCGAGGGGAGATGGGGGAGGTGGCAATGGGGGGAAGGGGGGGGCCCTGGGGGATGGGGGGGGAGGGGATACTGAGGAGGTGGCACTGGGGACGTGGGGGGGGATGTGGGGGGGAGGTGGCACTGGGGGATGGGGGGGAGGAGGGGAGGTGGCACTGGGGGGGGTGTGGGGAGGGGGAGATGGCACTGGGGGATGGGGGGGGGTGGCACTGGGGGGACATGGGGGGGGAGGGGGGGTGGCACTGGGGGATGTGTAGGGGGACGGATGGACACATCAGTGGGGCGGCACTGGGGGTGACGTATGGGATGGGGGGGGGGATATGGGTGGTAGGGACCTGGGGGAGACGTGGGGGGTGTCGGGGGGGCACTGAGGGTGATGTGGGGGGTGGGGGCCTGGGGTGGGCATGGGAGTGTGGGTGGGGTGGCACAGTGGGTGACATGGGGGGCGAGGGGGGGGGTGGCACTGCAGTGACACAAAGGAACCTGGGGGGCCGGGGGGGGGGGGGTGGGGAGCTGCCATGGGGTGACACCAGTGGGAATGGGGGGGGGGGGGGCACAGTGGCCGTGGAGTGGGAATAATGGGATGGGGGGAGATGGGCAGGGGGGTGACATTAATGGGACCTGGGGGGGGGGGGGGGGGGGGGCACGATGGCCACGGGGTGAAACCAGCAGGACCTGGGGGGGGGGGGGAACTGCTATGAGGTGCCACCAGGGGGACCGGGGGGGGAGGGGAACTGCTATGAGGTGCCACCAGGGGGACCGGGGGGGAGGGGAACTGCTATGAGGTGACACCAGGGGGACCGGGGGGGAGGGGAACTGCTATGAGGTGACACCAGGGGGACCGGGGGAGGGGGGGGGCTGCTATAAGGTGACACCAGCAGGACCTGGGGGGGGGGCAAGGGGGGGGCTGCTATGAGGTGACACCAGCAGGACCCGGGGGGTCACGATGTCCATAGGCGCTGTGCCGCAGGTCGCTTTGGGGCGCCGCCCCCTCCCCAAAATCCCCCCCCTCCCCCCCATCTCCCCTTCGCCCTGCAGTGCAGTTCTCCACCCCCGGCCACGACGCCTCCTTCGCCATCCGCATCCGCCACCCGCCCACCCCCCGCCTCTACGGCTCCGCGGACAGCGATGGGGACGGCGGTGAGGAGACCCCCCCCCCCCTCCCCAAAAACCCCCCCGGACCCCCGGGCTCCCGCCCCCCTCCCCCCCCCCCCCCCCCCGGCAGGCGCTGACGCCCCCCCGCAGGGTACAACGTGACGGCGCTGGTGACCATCGCCACGAAGACGTTCCTGCGCTACGACAAACTGCGGGCGCTCATCGCCAGCATCCGCCGCTTCTACCCCACCGTCACCATCGTGGTGGCCGACGACAGCCAGCGGCCAGAGAGCCTGCAGGGCCCCCATCTGGAGCACTACGTCATGCCCTTCGGAAAGGTGGGCGGGGGGCGGCGGGGGGCGGGGGGGGGCTGATGGGAGCTTGGGGGGGGGGCATTGGGGCGGTGGGATCGTGGGGTGGGGGGCGTTGGGGTCTGATGGGACCATGGAGTAGGGGGCACTGGGGAGGTGGGATCGAAGATTGGGGTCATTGGGGCGGTGGGATCATGGGGTGGGGGGCATTGGGGTCTGATGGGAGCTTGGGGTGGGGGGCATTGGGGCAGTGGGATGAAGGATTGGGGTCATTGGGGCGCTGGGAATGTGGGGTGGGGGGCATTGGGGTGGTGGGAATGTGGGGTGGGGGGCACTGGGCTCTGATGGGAGCTTGGGATGGGGGGGCACTGGGGTGGTGGGATCGAAGATTGGGGTCACTGGGGCAGTGGGAATGTGGGGTGGGGGGCATTGGGGTGGTGGGATCGTGGGGTGGGGGGCATTGGGGTCTGATGGGACTTTGGGTGGGGGGGCATTGGGGCAGTGGGATTGAGGGTTGGGGTCATTGGGGCAGTGGGAATGTGGGGTGGGGGGCATCAAGGAGGTTGGATGACAGGTTGGGGTCACTGGGGTCTGATGGGACCATGGGGTAGGGGGCACTGGGGTGATGGGATCGAAGATTGGGGTCATTGGGGTCTGATGGGACCTTGGGTGGGGGGCACTGGGGCAGTGGGAACATGGGGTGGGGGGCATTGGGGTCTGATAGGAGCTTGGGATGGGGGGCACTGGGGCGGTGGGAGGAAGGGTTTGGGGATGAAGCAGTGGGACATTGGGGTCCAACAGGACCATCAGGTGGGGGGGCACTGGGGCTGTGGGATCGAAGGTTGGGGTCATTGGGGTCTGATGGGAGCTCGGGGTGGGGGGGCGTTGGGGCGGTGGGATCGAGGGTTGGGGTCATCGGGGCGGTGGGATCATGGGGTGGGGGGCATTGGGGCGGTGGGATGAAGGGTTGGGGACACTGAGGTGGGGGGGGTGGGGATTTTAGGGTGGTGGGATGAAGGGGGGGCATTGGGGTCTGATGGGACCATGGGGGGGGGCATCGGGGTCCTGTGGGGCCGAAGGATGGAGTCACTGGGGTGTGATGGGGGCATGGGGCTGTGGGGAGAACAGTGGGGCGCTGCGAGGGACAAGGTGGGGTGGTGGCACTGCGGGGCAGGGGCTGTGTGGGGCGGGCTGTGTGTGGGGTGAGGGCTCTATGGGGTGGGCTGTGGGGCAGGCTGTGTGTGGGGTGGGTTGTGGGGCAGGCTATGGGGCAGGGGCTGCATGGGGCAGGCTGTGTGGGGCAGACTGTGGGGCAGGGGCTGTATGGGGCAGGCCATGCGGGCAGGGGCTGTGGGGCAGGGGCTGTATGGAGCAAGCCGTGGGGCAGGGGCTGTGTGGGGCAGGCTGTGTGGCAGGCCATGGGGCAGGCCATGGGGCAGGGGCTGTATGGGGCAGGCTATATGGGGCAGGCCGTGGGGCAGGGGCTGCATGGGGCAGGCTGTGGGGCAGGCCGTGGGGCAGGGGCTGTATGGGGCAGGCTGTGGGACAGGCTGTAGGGTAGGGGCTGTATGGGGCAGGCTGTGTGGGGCAGGCCGTGGGGCAGAGGCTGTATGGGGCAGGCTGTGGGGCAGGCCGTGGGGCAGGGGCTCTATGGGGCAGGCCGTGGGGCAGGGGCTGTGTGGGGCAGGCCATGGGGCAGGGGCTCTATGGGGCAGGCCGTGGGGCAGGGGCTCTATGGGGCAGGCCGTGGGGCAGGGGCTGTGTGGGGCAGGCCATGGGGCAGGGGCTCTATGGGGCAGGCCATGGGGCTGACCCGCTGCGCAGGGCTGGTTCGCGGGGGCGGAACCTGGCCATCTCCCAGGTGAGCACCAAATACGTGCTGTGGGTGGACGACGACTTCATCTTCACGGCGCGGACGCGGCTGGAGAAGCTGGTGGACGTGTTGGAGCGCACCAGCCTCGACCTGGTAGGGGGGGGCGGCCGGCCTGCCCCACAGCTGCCCCACAGCTGCCCCACAGCACCCAACAACAGCCCCCAGCGCCCCACAACACCCCACAGCATCCCGCAGTATCCAACACCCCACAACACCCAACAGCTCCCAACAGCAGCCCCACAACAACCCTACAGCGCCCCACAGCACCCAACACCCAACAGCACCCAACAACACCCCACAGTGCCCCACAACAACCCCACAACAACCCTACAGGGCCCCTAACAGCCCCACAGTGCCCCATAGCGCCCAACACCCAACAGCTCCCAACAACAGCCCCACAACAACCCTACAGCGCCCCACAGTACCCCACAGCTGCCCCACAGCAGCCCCACAACACCCAACAACAGCCCCCAGTGCCCCACAACACCCCACAGCATCCCGCAGTACCCAACACCCAACAGCACTCAACAACAGCCCCACAGCAGCCCCACAGCAGCCCCACAACCCCACAACAACCCTACAGCGCCCCACAACACCCCACAGCGCCCCACAGGACCCAACAGCCCCACAACACCCATCAGCTCCCAACAACAGCCCCACAACAACCCTACAGCGCCCCACAGCACCCAACACCCAACAGCACCCAACAACACCCCACAGTGCCCCACAACAACCCCACAACAACCCTACAGGGCCCCTAACAGCCCCACAGTGCCCCACAGCACCCAGCACCCAACAGCACCCACCAACAGCCCCATAACAACCCCACAACACCCCACAGCACCCAACACCCAACAGCACCCACCAACAGCCCCACAACACCCAACAGCAGCTCACAGCACCCCACAACAAACCCACAACAACCCTACAGCGCCCCACAGCACCCAGCACCCAACAGCACCCAACAGCACCCAACAACAGCCCACGGTGCCCCACAGCAGCCCCACTGCACCCAACAGCACCACAACACCCCGACACCCCAAAAACACCCCAACGCGCTGATCCCCCCAACAGCACCCCAAAACCCTACTGCACCCCGACATCCCAACACCCCAACACCCCACTGCACCCCAAAACCCCAACACCCCACTGCAGCCCGACACCCCATCTTGACAACAGCCAACACCCCAAAACACCCCGACAACAGCCCTCAACACCCCAGCACCCCAACAGCACCCCAACAACGGCCCCACAGCATCCTGACACCCCACTGCACCCCAACAGCCCAACAAAACCCCAACACCCAGCACCCAACACCCCAACAACACCCCAAAAACACCCCATTGATGTCTGGACATCCTGAACCCCAACACCCAAAACCACCCCAACACCCCACAGCACCCAGCACCCGACAGCACCCCAACACCCCAAAACCACCCCAACACCCCAACAGCACCCCGACACCCCAACACCCTGACCGCCCCAACAGCACCCCACAACGGCCCGACAGCACCCCAACACCCCAAAAACACCCCAAAAACACCCCGACACCCCAACAACGGCCCCACAACACCCTGACACCCCACTGCACCCCAACACCCCAACAACACCCCATTGATGTCTGCACATCCTGACACCCCAACACCCAAAACCACCCCAACAGCCCACAGCACCCCAACAGCCCAACAAAACCCCAACACCCAGCACCCAGCACCTGACAGCACCCCAACACCCCAAACCCCAACACCCCAACAGCACCCCGACACCCCAAACCATCAGCACCCCAACACCCTGACCGCCGCAACAGCACCCCACAACAGCCCGACAGCACCCCAACACCCCAAAAACACCCCCAAAACACCCCAAAAACACCCCAACACCCCAAAAACACCCCCAAAACACCCCAAAAACACCCCAACACCCCAAAAACACCCCAAAAACACCCCAAAAACACCCTGACACCCCAACAACAGCCCCACAACACCCTGACACCCCATCACACCCCAACACCCCAACAACACCCCATTGATGCCCGGACATCCTGACACCCCAACACCCAAAACCACCCCAACAGCCCACAGCACCCAGCATCCCAACAGCACCCCAACAGCCCAAACCCCAACACCCCAAAAACACCCCAAAAACACCCCAACACCCCACAGCACCCCAACAGCCCAACAAAACCCCAACACCCAGCACCCAGCACCCCCAAAACACCCCATTGATGCCCTGACATCCTGACACCCCAACACCCAAAACCACCCCAACACCCCACAGCACCCAGCACCCGACAGCACCCCAACACCCCAAACCCCAACACCCCAAACCCCAACAGCACCCCGACACCCCAAAAACACCCCAAAAACACCCCGACACCCCAACACCCCAACACCCAGCATCCAACACCCCCAAAACACCCCAAAGCACCCCAACATCCCACAGCACCCAGCACCCGACAGCATCCCAAGACCCCAAACCATCAGCACCCCAACACCCCAAAAACACCCCAACACCCCACAGCACCCCAACACCCCAACACCCAACAGCCCCCCACAGCACCCCGACGCCCCAACCTGCCCCCCAAACCCGGCGCTGTGGGGCCGCGTGACCCTTTGGCTTTATGGGATCGGCGCAGTGCTTTGGGGCGCAGTGCTCTATGGGGCAGGGCGTCGCTGTGGGGTGTCAGCATCCCGCCCCCCATTCCCGCACCCCATCGTCTCACCCCATTCCTCCCGCACCCCATTGCCATACCCCACACCCCACACCCCATCCACGCACCCTGTACCCCATAGTCTCACCCCACACCCCAGCATCTCACCCCATTCCTCCAGCACCCCATTGCTGTCTCCCAAGCCCCGCACCCCATTCCCACACCCCATGTTTCACACCCCATATTCCATTAACCCTAATTCCTGCTAACCCTAACCCCACACCCCATCCCACACCCCACATCCCATATTCCACACCCCACACCCCATATTCCCCCACCCTACACCCCACACCCCATATTCCACACCCCATATTCCACACCCCATTCCCACACCCCAAACCCCATATTCCAAGCCCCACACCCCATCCCACACCCCACACCCCGTATTCCGCACCCTACACCCCACACTGCACACCCCATTCTCGCACCCCACACCCCATCCCATACCCCGTATTCCACACCCACACCCCACACCCTACACCACACACCCCATTTCCACACCCCATATTCCATTAACCCTAATTCCTGCTAACCCTAACCCCAAACCCCATCCCACATCCCATATTCCACATCCCACACCCCACACCCCATATTCCCCCACCCCACACCGCACACCCCATTCCCACACCCCATATTCCCCCACCCCATTCCCACGTCCCGCACCCCATATTTCAAACCCCACACCCCATTCCCACACCCCATATTCCCCCATCCCACACCCCACACCCCATTCTCACACCCCACACCCCATATTCCACACCTCATATTCCACACCCCACACCCATATTCCATTAACCCTAATTCCCGGTAACCCTAACCCCACACCCCATCCCCCACACCCCAAACCCCATGTTCTAAGCCCCACACCCCACATCCCACACCCTACACTGCACACCCCATTCCCACACCCCACACCCCATATTCCATTAACCCTAATTCCTAGTAACCCTAACCCCACACCCCATTCCCACACCCCACATCCCATATTCCACACCTCACACTCCATCCCACCCCCCATATTCCACGCCCCACACCCCATACTCCATTAACCCTAATTCCCAGTAACCCTAACCCCACACCCCATCCCACATCCCATATTCCACACCCCACACCCCATATTCCCCCATCCCACCCCCCACACCCCACACCCCATCCCACACCCTACACCCCATATTCCACACCTCATATTCCACACCCCACACCTATATTCCATTAATCCTAATTCCCGGTAACCCTAACCCCACACCCCATGTTCCACACCCCATTCCCACACCCCATATTCCCCCACCCCACACCCCACACCGCACACCCCATCCCACACCCCATGTTCCACATCCCATACCCCATTCCCACACCCCACACCCCATATTCCATTAACCCTAATTCCTGGTAACCCTAACCCCACACCCCACACCCCACATCCCATATTCCACACTCCATTCCCACACCCCACACCTCATATTCCATTAACCCTAATTCCCGGTAACCCTAAACCTAACCCCACACCCCATTCCTACAGCCCGCACCCCATATTCCACACCTCACACTCCATCCCATGCCCCACACCCTACACCCCACACCCCACACCCCATTTCCCACACCCCACACCCCATATTCCATTAACCCTAATTCCTGCTAACCCTAACCCCAAACCCCATCCCACACCCCATATTCCCCCATCCCACACCCCACATCCCACATCCCACATCCCATACCCCATTCCCACACCCCATATTCCCCCCCACCCCCCACCCCATGTTCCACCCCCCACCCCCCATTCCCGCCCCCACCTCCCGTTCTCCCGTTCCTCCCGCAGGTAGGCGGCGCTGTCCGTGAGATCTCCGGTTTCACCACCACGTACCGGCAGCGGCTGTCGGTGCGGCCGGGCGGCGCGGGTGGCGACTGCCTGTGGGCGCGGCCCGGCTTCCATCACCGCCTCTCGGGCTTCCCGGGCTGCGTCGTGACGGACGGCGTGGTGAATTTCTTCCTGGCGCGGACCGACAAAGTGCGGCAGGTCGGCTTCGACCCGAGGCTGCGCAGGGTGGCGCATCTGGGTGAGCGGGGGGAGGGGGCGCGGGGGGGGGTGGGGGGGTCATGGGAGGGCATGGGGGGAGGGGGGGTCTGCGGGGTCGTGAGGGGGCACGAGGTCGTGGGATCGTGGGGGTCTGTGGGGTCATGGGGTCATGGGGGTCTGCAGGGTCAGGGGGGCACGGGGTCATGGGGTCATGGGGGTCTGTGGGGTCATGGGGGGTCATGAGGTCATGGGGGTCTGCAGGGTCATGCAGGGGCACGGGGTCATGGGGTCATGGGGGTCTGTGGGGTCGGGGGGGCACAGGGTCATGGGGTCATGGGGGTCTGCAGGGTCATGGGGGTCTTTGAGGTTACGGAGGGTCGGGTGTTCAGGGGGTCTGCGGGGTTACGGGGGGTTATGGGGTCATGGGGGTCACGTGGGAGGGTGGGGGGTTATGGGGGGGAGGGAAGTTGTGGGGGGAGGGGGGTTATGGGGTCATGGGGGTTACATGGGGGTCATAAGGGGTCGTGGGGGGGCAGGGGGGTTATGGAGTCATAGGGGGTCATGGGGAGAGGGGGGTTATGGGGTCATAGGGGTCACATGGGGGTCATGACGGGTCGTGGGGGTCTGTAGGGTCATGAAGGGTGGGGGGTTATGGGGTCATGGGGGTCTGTGGGGTCATGGGGGGTCAGGGGGTCATGGGGGATCAGGGAGTTGTGGGGAGGAGGGGGGGTCTGGGGGGCCATGGAGGGATGGGGCAGTTATGGGGGTCTGTGGGGTCATGGGGGTCTTTGAGGTTACAGAGGGTCGGGGGGTCGGTGGGTCTGCAGGGTTACGGGGGGTTATGGGGTCATGGGGGTCACGTGGGGGTCATGGGAGGGAGGGGGGCTTATGGGGGGTCAGGGGGTCGTGTGGGGGCAGGAGGTTATGGGGTTGTAGGGGTCACGTGGGGGTCAGGGGGCTGGGGGGGCGGGGTGGTTATTGGGGTCGGTGGGGTCATGGTGGTCTGTGGGGATATGGGAGGTTATGGGGGTCGTGACGGGAAGGGGGGTCATGGGGTCACCTGGGGGGTCTGTGGGGTCGTGGTTATGGGGTCTATGGGGCCGTGGGGTCACCTGGGGGATTGGAGGGTCATGGGGGGGTGGAGGGGTCATGGGGTCTGTGGGGTTATGGGAGACTGGGGGGTTGTGGGGGGTCAGGGGGTGGGAGGGGTCAGGAGTCATGGGGGGGCGGGGAGTTACGGGGTCACGAGGGGTCACGTGAGGGGTCATGGGGTCATGGGAGGTTGGGGGATTATGGGGAGGTTCGGGGTCATGGGGTCATGGGGGGCAGGGGGGCTATGGAGGCCTGTGGGGTTATGGGGTCTGTGGGGTCGTGGGGGTCTGTGAGTGCAGGTTCTGGGGTCGTGGGGGGGTTCATGGGTGTCTGTGGGGTGGAGATCATTGGGTCACAGGGTGTCTGTGGGGTGGGGGTCATGGGGGTCATCAAGGGGTGTCTGTGGGGTCGTCATGTTGTGGGGTGTCTGTGGGGTCATGGGGGTCTGTGGGTGCAGGTTCTGGAGTCATGGGGGGGTCACGGGTGTCTGTGGGGTGGGGGTTGTGGGGTCATGGGGTATGTGTGGGGTCATCGGGTGGTGGGGTGTCTGTGGGGTGGGGGTTATGGGGTCATAGGGTCACCAAGGGGTGTCTGTGGGGTCATTGGGTGGTGGGATATCTGTGGGGTCATGGGGGATCTGTGGGGTGGGGGTTATGGACTCATGGGGGGGGTCACGGGTGTCTGTGGGGTGGGGGTTATGGGGTCATGGGGTCACCAAGGGGTGTCTGTGGGGACACTGGGTTGGGGGGTGTCAGTGGGGTCATGGGGTCATCGAGGGGTATTTGTGGGGTCATCGGGTGGTGGGGTGTCTGTGTGGTGGGGGTCATGAGGTCATGGGGTCTCCAAGGGGTGTCTGTGGGGTCATGGGGGATCTGTGGGGTGTGGGTTCTGGATCATGGGGGGGTCACGGGTGTCTGTGGGGTGGAGATCATTGGGTCATGGGGTGTCTGTGGGGTGGGGGTTGTGGGGTCACAGGGGTCTCCAAGGGGCGTCTGTGGGGTCGTCATGTTGTGGGATGTCTGTGGGGTCATGGGGTCTGTGGGGTGCGGGTTCTGGATCATGGGGGGGTCACGGGTGTCTGTGGGGCAGAGATGATGGGGTGATGGGGTATCTGAAGGCTCAGCGTGCGGTGGGGTGTCTGTGGGGTGGGGGTTATGGGGTCATGGGGGTCTCCAAGGGGCATCTGTGGGGTCGTCATGTTGTGGGATGTCAGTGGGGTCCTGGGGGTCTGTGGGCGCGGGTTCTGGAGTCCCAGGGGGTCCCGGTGTGTGTGGGGCACAGACCATTTGGCGATGGCTGTCTGAGGCTCCCCACGCAGTTATGGGGCGCCGCGGGTCGGGGCGGCGCTCGGCGGGTCTGCGCTGTGCCGACGCGGCCGCCGTTGCCCCCAGAGTTCTTCATCGACGGGCTGGGGGTGCTGCACGTGGGCTCCTGCGAGGACGTGGTGGTCGACCACGCCTCCAAGCTGGCGCTGCCGTGGCGCAAGTCGGAGGCGGAGCGGCTGTACGCGCGGTTCCGTTACCCCGGCAGCCGCGACGACGGCGCGCGCCTCAAGCACGGCCTCTTCTTCTTCAAGAACCGCCTCAAGTGCATGCGGGGCAACTAGCTGCCAGCGCTGCGGGGCGCTGCGGAGCTCGGGCTCCTCTGGGCCCTTGGGAACTTTGGGAACTTTGGGCCCTTTGGGTCCTTTTGGCATCACGTGGACTTTGGGTCCTTTGGGTCCCTTTGGGAACTTTGGGTCCCTTGGGAACTTAGGGAACTTTGGGTCCCTTTGGGTCCTTTTGGGAACTTTGGACACTTTGGGTCCTTTGGGTCCCTTTGGGAACTTTGGGCCCCTTGGGAACTTTGGGAACTTTGGGTCCTTTGGGTCCTTTGGGTCCTTTGGGTCCTCTGGGCACTGCGGGCATCACAGGGACTTTGGGTCCTTTGGGTCCCTTTGGGTCCTTTGGGTCCTCTGGGCACTGTGGGCATCACATGGACTGTGGCTCCTTTGGGTCCCTTGGGAACTTTGGGCCCTTTGGGTCCTTTGGGTCCTTTGGACACTTTGGGTCCCTTTGGGTCCTTTGGGCACCGTGGGTGCTGTGGGTACTTTGAGTTTTGAGTAGTTTGGGCACCATGGGCATCACAGGGACTTTGGGTCCTTTGGGCCCCTTGGGAACTTTGGGAACTTTGGGCACCATGGGTGCCAGGGGCGCTGCAAGAACTTTGGGTCCCTTGGGCACTTTGGGTCCTTTGGGCCCTTGGGAACTTTGGGTCCTTTGCACCCTTGGGAACTTTGGGAACTTTGGGTCCTTTGGGTCCTTTTGGGAACTTTGGGTCCTTTGGGTCCCTTGGGTCCTTTGGACACTTTGGGTCCCTTTGGGTCCTTTGGGCACCGTGGGTGCTGTGGGTACTTTGAGTTTTGAGTAGTTTGGGCACCATGGGCATCACAGGGACTTTGGGTCCTTTGGGCCCCTTGGGAACTTTGGGTCCTTTGGGCCCTTTGGGTCCTTTTGGCATCACAGGGACTTTGGGTCCTTTGGGCCCCTTGGGAACTTTGGGAACTTTGGGCACCGTGGGTGCCAGGAGCGCTGCAGGAACTTTGGGTCCCTTGGGCACTTTGGGTCCTTTGGGTCCTTGGGAACTTTGGGTCCTTTGCACCCTTGGGAACTTTGGGAACTTTGGGTCCTTTGGGTCCTTTTGGGAACTTTGGGTCCTTTGGGTCCTTTGGACACTTTGGGTCCCTTTGGGTCCTTTGGGCACCGTGGGTGCTGTGGGTACTTTGAGTTTTGAGTAGTTTGGGCACCATGGGCATCGCAGGTGCTGTGGGCACTTTGGGCCCTTGGGAACTTTGGGAACTTCGGGTCCTTTGGGTCCTTTGGGCATCACATGGACTTTGGGTCCTTTGGGTCCTTTGGGCCCCTTGGGAACTTTGCACCCTTGGGAACTTTGGGTCCTTTGGGTCCTTTGGGTCCCTTTGGGTCCTTTGGGCACTGTGGGTGCTGTGGGTACTTTGAGTTTTGAGTAGTTTGGGCACCATGGGCATCACAGGGACTTTGGCTCCTTTGGGCCCTTGGGTCCTTCAGGTCCTTTTGGGAATTTTGGACACTTCGGGTCCCTTTGGGAACTTTGGGCACCGTGGGTGCTGGGGGCGCTGCAGGAACTTTGGGTCCTTTGGGCCCTTGGGAACTTTGAGTCCTTTGGGTCCCTTGGGTCCTTTGGGCACCGTGGGTGCTGTGGGTACTTTGAGTTTTGAGTAGTTTGGGCACCATGGGCATCACAGGGACTTTGGGTCCTTTGGGTCCCTTTGGGAACTTTGGACACTTTGGGAACTGTGGGTGCCGTGGGCGCTGCGGGAACTTTGGGTCCTTTTGGGTCCTTTTGGGCACTTTGGGCACTTTGGGCGCTATGGGTGCTGTGGGCACTGTGGGTACTTTGACTACTTAGGGAACCGTGGGCATCGCGGGTCCTTTGGGTCCTTTGGGCACTGTGGGTCCTTCAGGTCCTTTTGGGAACTTTGGACACTTCAGGTCCCTTTGGGAACTTTGGGCCCTTTGGGTGCCAGGGGAGCTGCAGGAACTTTGGGTCCTTTTGGGCCCCTTGGGAACTTTGCACCCTTGGAAACTTTGGGAACTTTGGGTCCTTTGGGTCCTTTTGGGCACTTTGGACACTTTGGGTCCCTTTGGGCACCCTGGGTGCCGTGGGCGCTGTGGGAACTTTGACTACTTAGGGGACCGTGGGAACTTTGGGTCCTTTTGGGAACTTTGGGCACTGTGGGAACTGTGGGTGCTGTGGGTATTTTGGGCACTTTAGGAACTTTGGGCACTATGGGTGCTGTGGGAACTTTGGGTCCTTTGGGTCTTTTGGGTCCTTTTGGGAACTTTGGATGCTTTGGGTCCTTTGGGTGCCATGGACACCGTAGGAACTTTGAGCACTTTGGGCGCTGTGGGTGCCGTGGGCACTGGGGCACTTTGGGCACTTTGACTACTTAGGGGACTGTGGGCACTGCAGGTCCTCTGGGCACTTTGGGGTCCTTTGGGTCCTTTGGGCACTTTGGGGTCTTTTGGGTCCTTTGGATACTTGGGGTCTTTTGGGTCCTTTGGGTCCTTTGGGCACTTTGGGGTCTTTTGGGTCCTTTGGGTCCTTTGGGCACTTTGGGGTCTTTTGGGTCCTTTGGGGTCTTTTGGGTCCTTTGGGCACTTTGGGGTCCTTTGGGTCCTTTGGGTCTTTGGGCACTTTGGGGTCTTTTGGGTCCTTTGGGTCCTTTGGGTCTTTGGGCACTTTGGGGTCCTTTGGGGTCCTTTGGGTCCTTTGGGTGCCGTGGCAGTGCAGTCGGCTCGGTCACAGTGGCTGCCAACGTCGGGTGGCCGCTGCACCGTGGCCACCAAATCCTGGTTGTGCCGCAGTCGTGGCCGCCGTGGCTGTGAGTGCTGCTGCCGTGGCCTCCATGGAGACGGCAGTGGCCACCACAGTGACTGTGAGCAGCGCCATGGCTGTGCCACTCGTCCTTGGGACCACCGCCAAAACACCACCAAAACACCGCCATCAAACCAACACCAAACCACCAAAACACCACCAAAACACCACCAAACCAACACCAAACCAACACCAAAACACCACCAAAACACCACCAAAACACCGCCAAACCAACACCAAACCAACACCAAACCAACACCAAACCACTGCTACCAAACCACCACCAAACCACCACCACCAAACCAACACCAAACCACCGCCGCCACAGCAGCTCTGTCCGCTTTGTCACCACCACGGCCAGCACTGTGAGCACCGCAGGTGATCGTGGTCACCGCTGCTGCCGTTGTGGCCGCCATGACAGTTGCCACCCCGCCCACCACTGTGGCCACCATCGCTGGATTTGTGGCCACCCTGCTGCCCACCGTGGCTGCCACCATGTCCTCCATACCCACAACCTCCACGACCCCCATGACCTCCACGGCCCCCATGACCTCCATGACCTCCACGGCCTCCATGACCTCCACAACCTCCACGACCTTCATGACCTCCACGGCCCCCATGGTCTCCATGACCTCCATGACCTCCATGGCTTCCATGTCCTCCACGACCTCTATGACCTCCATGTCCTCCATGGCCCCCATGACCTCCATATCCTCCATGACCTCCATAACCTCCACGACCCCCATGGCCACCGCAGCCACCGCCGTCGCTATTGTT
>NW_027638915.1:0-36084 GCF_951394365.1 Tetrao urogallus
GTGGGGTGTGGGATATGGGGTGTGGGGTGTGGGGTGTGGGATATGGGGTGTGAGGTGTGGGATGTGGGATATGGGATGTGGGGTGGGGATATGGGATGTGGGATATGGGGTGTGGGATGTGGGATATGGGGTGTGGGGTGTGGGATATGGGGTGTGGGGTGTGGGGTGTGGGATATGGGGTGTGAGGTGTGGGATGTGGGATATGGGATGTGGGGTGGGGATATGGGATGTGGGATATGGGGTGTGGGATGTGGGATATGGGATATGGGGTGTGGGATGTGGGATATGGGGTGTGGGATGTGGGATATGGGATGTGGGGTGGGGATATGGGGTGTAGGGTGTGGGATATGGGATGTGGGATGTGGGATATGGGGTGTGGGGTGTGGGATATGGGATGTGGGATGTGGGATGTGGGGTATGGGATATGGTGGTATAGGGATGTGGGGTGTGGGGTGTGGGGATATAGGGTGTGGGATGTGGGGTATGGGATGCGCGATGTGGGGTGGGGATGTGGGGTGGGGATGTGGGGTGCGGGATGTGGGGTGCGGGATTTGGGGTGGGGATGTGGGATGTGGGGTGGAGATATGGGGTGTGGGATGTGGGGATTATGGGGTATGGGGATGTGCGATATGGGGTGTGGGATGTGGGGTATGGGATGTGGGGTGGGGATATGGGGTGAGGATATGGGGTGTGGGGTATGGGATGTGGGGTGTGGGATGTGGGGTGGGGATATGGGGTGTGGGATGTGGGATGGGTGTGGGGTGAGGATATGGGGTGTGGGATGTGGGATATGGGGTGTGGGATGTGGGATATGGGGTGTGGGGTGAGGATATGGGGTGTGGGATGTGGGATATGGGGTGTGGGGTGAGGATATGGGGTGTGGGATGTGGGATATGGGATGTGAGATATGGGATGTGAGGTGGGGATGTGGGATATGGGGTGTGGGATGTGGGGATTATGGGGTATGGGGATGTGCGATATGGGGTGTGGGATGTGGGGTATGGCATGTGGGGTGGGAATATGGGGTGAGGATATGGGGTGTGGGGTATGGGATGTGGGATGTGGGGTATGGGGTGTGGGATGTGGGGTGTGGGGTGGGGATATGGGGTGTGGGATGTGGGATATGGTGGTACAGGGATGTGGGATATGGGATGTAGGATGTGGGATATGGGGTGTGGGATGTGGGATATGGTGGTACAGGGATGTGGGATATGGGGTGTGGGATGTGGGGTGGGTATATGGGGTGTGGGATTTGGGATATGGGGTGTGGGGATATGGGGTACAGGGGTATGGTGATATAGGGATGTGGGGATATGGGATGTGGGGTGTGGGATTATGGGATGTGGGATTATGGGGTATGGGCTGTGGGATATGGGATGTGGGGTGTGGGGATATGGGGTGTGGGATTTGGGGTATGGGATATAGGGATATGGTGATACAGGGATGTGGGGATATGGGATGTGGGGTTATGGGGTGTGGGATGTGGGATTGGGGATATGGGATACAGGGATATGGTGGTACAGGGATGTGGGGATATGGGGTGTGGGATTTAGGATATGGGGATGTGGGGATATGGGGTGTGGGATTTGGGGTATGGGATATAGGGGTATGGTGATACAGGGATGTGGAGATATGGGATGTGGGGTGTGGGATATGGGATACAGGGATGCGGGGATATGGGATGTGGGGTGTGGGATTTGGGGTATGGGATACAGGGATATGGTGGTACAGGGATGTGGGGTGTGGGATGGGGGATATGGGATGGGGGCTGTGAGATGTGGGGATGTGGAGACACAGGATATGGGGATGTGGGGATGTGGGGATGTGGGGATGTGGAGACATGGGGTGTAGGATAGGGGGATGTGGGGATGGGCGATGTGGGGTGAGGGGTGTGAGGTGTGGGATATGGGATGTGGGGATGGGCGATGTGGGGATATGGGAACGTGGGGATGTGGGATATGGGGATGTGGGATTGGGGGTGTGGGATGGGGGATATGGGATGGAGGATATGGGATGGGGGCTGTGAGGTGTGGGGTATGGGATGTGGGGATGTGGGGATGGGGGATGTGGGGATGTGGGGATGGGGGATGTGGGGATATGGGATGGGAGGTGTGAGGTGTGGGGACAGGGATATGGGGATGTGGGGATGTGGGATATGGGGATGTGGGATATGGGGTATGGGATATGGGGATGTGCGGATGGGGGATATGGGATGGGGGGTGTGAGGTGTGGGGATGTGGGATATGGGGATGTGGGATGGGGGATATGGGAACGTGGGGGGTGTGAGGTGTGGGGATGTGGGATATGGGGATGTGGGGGTGTGGAGACATGGGGTATGGGATATGGGGATGTGGGATGGGGGATATGGGATAGGGGGTGTGAGGTGTGGGGATATGGGATATGGGGATGTGGGGATGGGGGATATGGGATGGGGGGTGTGAGATGTGGGGATGTGGGATATGGGGATGTGGGATGGGGGATATGGGATGGGGGGTGTGAGGTGTGGGGATGTGGGATATGGGGATGTGGGGGTGTGGGATAGGGGGATGTGGGATGGGGGCTGGGAGGTGTGGGATATGGGGATGTGGGGATGGGGGATGTGGGATATGGGGATGTGGGATATGGGGTATGGGATATGGGGATGTGCGGATGGGGGATATGGGATGGGGGGTGTGAGGTGTGGGGATGTGGGATATGGGGATGTGGGATGGGGGATATGGGAACGTGGGGGGTGTGAGGTGTGGGGATGTGGGATATGGGGATGTGGGGGTGTGGAGACATGGGGTATGGGATATGGGGATGTGGGATGGGGGATATGGGATGGGGGGTGTGAGGTGTGGGGATATGGGATATGGGGATGTGGGGATGGGGGATATGGGATGGGGGGTGTGAGATGTGGGGATGTGGGATATGGGGATGTGGGATGGGGGATATGGGATGGGGGGTGTGAGGTGTGGGGATGTGGGATATGGGGATGTGGGGGTGTGGGATGGGGGATGGGGGATATAGGGATATGGGAACGCGGGGATGTGGAGACGTGGGGTGTGGGATAGGGGGATGTGGGATGGGGGCTGGGAGGTGTGGGATATGGGGATGTGGGGATGGGGGATGGGGGATATGGGATATGGGGATATGGGATGGGGGGTGTGAGGTGGGGGGATGTAGGATGTGGGGATGTGGGGATGGGGGATGTGGGGATATGGGATGGGAGGTGTGAGGTGTGGGGACAGGGATATGGGGATGTGGGGATGTGGGATATGGGGATGTGGGATATGGGGATGTGGGGATGGGGGATATGGGATGGGGGGTGTGAGGTGTGGGGATGTGGGATGTGGGGATGTGGGGGTGTGGAGACATGGGGTATGGGATGTGGGGATGTGGGATGGGGGATATGGGATAGGGGGTGTGAGGTGTGGGGATGTGGGATATGGGGATGTGGGCATGGGGAATATGGGATGGGGGGTGTGAGATGTGGGGATGTGGGATATGGGGATGTGGGATATGGGATGTGGGATATGGGGATGTGGGATGGGGGATATGGGGTGGGGGGTGTGAGGTGTGGGGATGTGGGATATGGGAGTGTGGAGACATGGGATGTGTGGATAGAGGATACAGCGATGGGGGGTGTGGGATGGGGGGTGTGAGGTGTGGGGATGTAGGATGTGGGGATGGGGGATGTGGGGATATGGGATATGTGATGGGGGATATGGGAATATGGGAACGCGGGGATGTGGAGACGTGGGGTGTGGGATAGGGGGATGTGGGATGGGGGCTGGGAGGTGTGGGATATGGGGATGTGGGGATGGGGGATATGGGATATGGGATATGGGGATATGGGATGGGGGGTGTGAGGTGGGGGGATGTAGGATGTGGGGATGTGGGGATGGGGGATGTGGGGATATGGGATGGGAGGTGTGAGGTGTGGGGACAGGGATATGGGGATGTGGGGATGTGGGATATGGGGTATGGGATATGGGGATGTGGGGATGGGGGATATGGGATGGGGGGTGTGAGGTGTGGGGATGTGGGATATGGGGATGTGGGTATTAGGATGTGGGGATATGGGAACGTGGGTATGTGGAGACATGGGGTGTGGGATATGGGGATGTGGGATACCGGATGTAGGATATGGGATGTGGGGTGCCACACTGGGTGCACATTGGGGTCATGTTGGGAACACATTGGGGACACATTGGGGGTGTTTTGGGGACACGTTGGGGACACATTGGGGACACAGTGGGGACACACTGGGGTCACGTTGGGGACACATTGGGGTCATGTTGGGAACACACTGGGGACACATTGAGGTTGTTTTGGGGACACGTTGGGGACACATTGGGGTCATGTTGGGAACACAGTGGGGACACATTGAGGATGTTTTGGGGACACGTTGGGGCCACATTGGGGTCACGTTGGGGCCACATTGGTGCCACACTGGGTGCACGTTGGGGTCATGTTGGGAGCACACTGGGGGCACATTGAGGGTGTTTTGGGGACACATTGGGGACACGTTGGGGACACCTTGGGGACATGTTGAGGACACAGTGGGGACACAATGGGGACACATCAGGGACACCCTGGGGTCACGTTGGGGTCATGTTGGGAACACAGTGGGGACACATTGAGGATGTTTTGGGGACACGATGGGACACATTGAGGACACAGTGGGGACACAGTGGGGTCACGTTGCGGACACACTGGGGACACGTTGGGGTCACGTTGGGGACACATTGGGGTCATGTTGGGAACACAGTGGGCACACATTGAGGATGTTTTGGGGACACGTTGGGGACACATTGGGGACACATTGAGGATGTTTTGGGGACACGTTGGGGACACATTGGGGACACATTGGGGACACCCTGGGGTCACGTTGGGGACACATTGGGGTCATGTTGGGAACACACTGGGGGCACATTGAGGATGTTTTGGGGACACGATGGGACACATTGAGGACACAGTGGGGACACAGTGGGGTCACGTTGGGGACACATTGGGGTCATGTTGGGAACACAGTGGGGACATATTGAGGATGTTTTGGGGACACGTTGGGACACATTGGGGACACATTGGGGACATGTTGAGGACACAGTGGGGACACATTGGGGTCATGTTGGGAACACACTGGGGGCACATTGAGGATGTTTTGGGGACACATTGGGGACACATTGGGGACACATTGGGGACACCCTGGGGTCACGTTGGGGACACATTGGGGTCATGTTGGGAACACAGTGGGGACACATTGAGGATGTTTTGGGGACACGTTGGGGACACATTGGGGTCACGTTGGGGCCACATTGGTGCCACACTGGGTGCACGTTGGGGTCATGTTGGGAGCACACTGGGGGCACATTGAGGGTGTTTTGGGGACACATTGGGGACACGTTGGGGACACGTTGGGGACATGTTGAGGACACAGTGGGGACACAATGGGGACACATCAGGGACACCCTGGGGTCACGTTGGGGTCATGTTGGGAACACAGTGGGGACACATTGAGGATGTTTTGGGGACACGCTGGGGACACATTGGGGACACAGTGGGGACACAGTGGGGTCACGTTGGGGACACATTGGGGTCTTGTTGGGAACACACTGGGGGCACATTGAGGTTTTTTTGGGGACACATTGGGGACATGTTGGGGACACAGTGCGAACACAATGGGGACACATTGGGGACACCCTGGGGTCACGTTGGGGACACATTGGGGTCATGTTGGGAACACACTGGGGGCACATTGAGGTTTTTTTGGGGACACATTGGGGACACAGTGGGGACACAGTGGGGACACAGTGGGGACACATCGGGGACACGTTGGGGTCACACTGGGGACACATTGGGGTCTTGTTGGGAACACACGGGGACACATTGAGGATGTTTTGGGGACACATGGGGGACACGTTGGGGACATGTTGGGAACACAGTGGGGACACGATGGGGACACATTGGGGTCATGTTGGGAACACAGTGGGGACACATTGAGGATGTTTTGGGGACACGTTGGGGACACATTGGGGACACATTGGTGCCACACTGGGTGCACGTTGGGGTCATTTTGGGAGCACACTGGGGGCACATTGAGGGTGTTTTGGGGACACATTGGGGACACGTTGGGGACACGTTGGGGACATGTTGAGGACACAGTGGGGACACAATGGGGACACATCAGGGACACCCTGGGGTCACATTGGGGTCATGTTGGGAACACAGTGGGGACACATTGAGGATGTTTTGGGGACACGATGGGGACACATTGGGGACACAGTGGGGACACAGTGGGGTCACGTTGGGGACACATTGGGGTCTTGTTGGGAACACACTGGGGGCACATTGAGGTTTTTTTGGGGACACATTGGGGACATGTTGGGGACACAGTGCGAACACAATGGGGACACATTGGGGACACCCTGGGGTCACGTTGGGGACACATTGGGGTCATGTTGGGAACACACTGGGGGCACATTGAGGTTGTTTTGGGGACACGTTGGGGACACGTTGGGGACACAGTGGGGACACAGTGGGGACACATCGGGGACACGTTGGGGTCACACTGGGCACACATTGGGGTCATGTTGGGACCACACTGGGGACACGATGAGGGTGTTTTGGGGACACATTGGGGACACGTTGGGGACACATTGGGGACATGTTGAGGACACAGTGGGGACACGTTGGGGACACCCTGGGGTCACATTGGGTGCATGTTGGGGTCATGTTGGGAACACACGGGGACACATTGAGGATGTTTTGGGGACACGTGGGGGACACGTTGGGGGCACATTGTGGACATGTTGCGGACACGTTGGGGTTGTGTTGGGAACACACTGCGGACACATTCAAGATGTTTTGGGGACACGTTGGGGACACGTTGGGGACACGTGGGGGACATGTTGGGGACACAGTGGGAACACATTGGGGATACATTGGGGTCACAGTGGGTACACGTTGGGGTCATCTGGGAACACATTGGGGACACATTGAGGATGTTTTGGGGACACGTTGGGGACACATTGGGGACACATTGGGGACACCCTGGGGTCACGTTGGGGACACATTGGGGTCATGTTGGGAACACACTGGGGGCACATTGAGGTTGTTTTGGGGACACATTGGGGACACGTTGGGGACACACTGGGGACACGTTGGGGTCACACTGGGGACACATTGGGGTCATGTTGGGAACACAGTGGGGACACGATGAGGGTGTTTTGGGGACACATTGGGGACACGTTGGGGACACATTGGGGACATGTTGGGGAGACAGTGCAAACACACTGGGGACACATTGGGGACACCCTGGGGTCACATTGGGTGCACATTAGGGTCATGTTGGCAACACACTGGGGGCACATTGAGGATGTTTTGGGGACACGTTGGGGACACATTGGGGTCATGTTGGGAACACAGTGGGGACACATTGAGGGTGTTTTGGGGACATGTTGGGGACACATTGGGGACACAATGGGGACATGTTGGGGACATGTTGAGGACACAGTGGGGACACGTTGGGGACACACTGGGGACACGCTGGGGTCACATTGGGTGCACATTGGGGTCATGTTGGGAACACACTGGGGACACATTGAGGATGTTTTGGGGACACGTTGGGACACATTGAGGACACAGTGGGGACACAGTGGGAATACATTGGGGACACACTGGGGACACGTTGGGGTCACGTTGGGGACACGGTGGGGTCATGTTGGGAACACAGTTGGGACACATTGAGGGTGTTTTGGGGACACATTGGGGACACAGTGGGGACACACTGGGGTCACACTGGGGACACATTGGGGTCATGTTGGGAACACAGTGGGGACACATTGAGGATGTTTTGGGGACACATTGGGGACACATTGGGGACACCCTGGGGTCACGTTGGGGACACATTGGGGTCATGTTGGGAACACACTGGGGGCACATTGAGGATGTTTTGGGGACACGTTGGGGACACATTGGGGTCACGTTGGGGCCACGTTGGTGCCACACTGGGTGCACGTTGGGGTCATGTTGGGAGCACACTGGGGGCACATTGAGGGTGTTTTGGGGACACATTGGGGACACGTTGGGGACACCTTGGGGACATGTTGAGGACACAGTGGGGACACAATGGGGACACATCAGGGACACCCTGGGGTCACGTTGGGGTCATGTTGGGAACATAGTGGGGACACATTGAGGATGTTTTGGGGACACGATGGGACACATTGAGGACACAGTGGGGACACAGTGGGGTCACGTTGCGGACACACTGGGGACACGTTGGGGTCACGTTGGGGACACATTGGGGTCATGTTGGGAACACAGTGGGCACACATTGAGGATGTTTTGGGGACACGTTGGGGACACATTGGGGACACATTGGGGACACCCTGGGGTCACGTTGGGGACACATTGGGGTCATGTTGGGAACACACTGGGGGCACATTGAGGATGTTTTGGGGACACGTTGGGGACACATTGGGGTCACGTTGGGGCCACATTGGTGCCACACTGGGTGCACGTTGGGGTCATGTTGGGAGCACACTGGGGGCACATTGAGGGTGTTTTGGGGACACATTGGGGACACGTTGGGGACACCTTGGGGACATGTTGAGGACACAGTGGGGACACAATGGGGACACATCAGGGACACCCTGGGGTCACGTTGGGGTCATGTTGGGAACACAGTGGGGACACATTGAGGATGTTTTGGGGACACGCTGGGGACACATTGGGGACACAGTGGGGACACAGTGGGGTCACGTTGGGGACACATTGGGGTCTTGTTGGGAACACACTGGGGGCACATTGAGGTTTTTTTGGGGACACATTGGGGACATGTTGGGGACACAGTGCGAACACAATGGGGACACATTGGGGACACCCTGGGGTCACGTTGGGGACACATTGGGGTCATGTTGGGAACACACTGGGGGCACATTGAGGTTTTTTTGGGGACACATTGGGGACACAGTGGGGACACAGTGGGGACACAGTGGGGACACATCGGGGACACGTTGGGGTCACACTGGGGACACATTGGGGTCTTGTTGGGAACACACTGGGGGCACATTGAGGATGTTTTGGGGACACATTGGGGACACATTGGGGACACCCTGGGGTCACGTTGGGGACACATTGGGGTCATGTTGGGAACACACTGGGGGCACATTGAGGTTGTTTTGGGGACACGTTGGGGACACGTTGGGGACACAGTGGGGACACAGTGGGGACACATCGGGGACACGTTGGGGTCACACTGGGCACACATTGGGGTCATGTTGGGACCACACTGGGGACACGATGAGGGTGTTTTGGGGACACATTGGGGACACGTTGGGGACACATTGGGGACATGTTGGGAACACACGGAGACACATTGAGGATGTTTTGGGGACACGTGGGGGACACGTTGGGGACACATTGTGGACATGTTGGGGACACAGTGGGAATACATTGGGGACACATTGGGGACACATTGGGGACACCCTGGGGTCACGTTGGGGTCATGTTGGGGTCATGTTGGGAACACAGTGGGGACACATTGAGGATGTTTTGGGGACACGTTGGGACACATTGAGGACATGTTGGGGACACAGTGGGAATACATTGGGGACACAGTGGGGAAACATTGGGGTCACGTTGGGGACACATTGGGGTCATGTTGGGAACACACTGGGGACACATTGAGGGTGTTTTGGGGACACACTGGGGACACGTTGGGGACACAAAGGGGACACATTGAGGATGTTTTGGGGACACGTTGGGGACACGTTGGGGACACACTGGGGTCATGTTGGGGACACATTGGGGTCATGTTGGGAACACAGTGGGGGCACATTGAGGATGTTTTCGGGACACGTTGGGGACACATTGGGGACACATTGAGGATGTTTTAGAGACACGATGGGGACACATTGGGGACATGTTGGGGACACAGTGGGGACACATTGGGGACACCCTGGGGTCACACTGGGGTCACATTGGGGTCATGTTGGGAACACACTGGGGACACGATGAGGGTGTTTTGGGGACACGTTGGGGACACAGTGTGGACACATTGGGGACACGTTGAGGGCACAGTGGGGACATGTTGGGGACACATTGGGGTCATGTTGGGAACACACTGGGGACACATTGAGGATGTTTTGGGGACACGCTGGGGGCACATTGGGGACACAATGGGGACATGTTGAGGACACAGTGGGGACACATCGGGGACACCCTGGGGTCACACTGGGGACACATTGGGGTCATGTTGGGAACACACTGGGGACACATTGAGGATGTTTTGGGGACACATTGGGGACACAGTGGGGACACATTGGGGACACACTGGGGACACACTGGGGACACACTGAGGATGTTTTGGGGACACATTGGGGACACACTGGGGACACACTGGGGACACACTGAGGATGTTTTGGGGACACATTGGGGACACACTGGGGACACACTGAGGATGTTTTGGGGACACATTGGGGACACACTGGGGATATGTTGGGGACACAGTGGGAATACATTGGGGACACACTGGGGACACGTTGGGGTCACGTTGGGGACACATTGGGGTCATGTTGGGAACACAGTGGGGACATATTGAGGATGTTTTGGGGACACATTGGGGACACGTTGGGGACATGTTGAGGACACAGTGGGGACACATTGAGGACATGTTGGGGACACATTGGGGCACGTTGGTGCCACATTGGGTGCACGTTGGGGTCATGTTGGGAACACAGTGGGCACACATTGAGGATGTTTTGGGGACACGCTGAGGACACATTGGGGACACAATGGGGACACGTTGGGGACATGTTGAGGACACAGTGGGGACACAGTGGGGACACATTGGGGTCATGTTGGGAACACACTGGGGGCACATTGAGGATGTTTTGGGGACACGTTGGAGACACGTTGGGGACACAATGGGGACATGGTGGGGACATGTTGAGGACACAGTGGGGACACATCAGGGACACCCTGGGGTCACACTGGGGACACATTGGGGTCATGTTGGGAACACACTGGGGACACGATGAGGGTGTTTTGGGGACACGTTGGGGACATGTTGAGGACACAGTGGGGACACATTGGGGACACCCTGGGGACACAATGGGGAAATGTTGGGAACACACTGGGGACACATTGAGGATGTTTTGGGGACACGCTGGGGACACATTGGGGACACAATGGGGAAATGTTGGGAACACACTGGGGACTCGTTGGGGACGCATTGGGGACACATTGGGGACATGTTGGGAACACATTGAGGACATGTTGGGGACACAGTGCGAATACCCTGGGGACACACTGGGGACACCCTAGGGTCACATTGGGTGCACGTTGGGGTCATGTTGGCAACACACTGGGGGCACATCGGGGCCACATCGAGGACATGCTGGGGACACTTTAGGGACACTCGGGGCCACTCACCACCGCGGTCACCACCACCTCCAGGCTCTGCCGGCTCTCAAAGTCCAGGGGCCGCGCCAGCACCACGCGGCCGCTGTTCGGGAGGTCGATGCGGAAGAAGCGAGCATCGGGCTGGGGACACCACGGGGACACCTGAGCGCCATTTGTCCCCGACGTGTCCCCCCCCCCCCCCGTCCCCTCCCCTGCCCTGGCACCCACCGAGCTGCCGTCGATGACGTACATCAGCGTGTCCCCATCCGCGTCCTCCGCCTGAGTGCTGAACACCACCGAGTGCACGGCCACCAGCTGCGGGGCACCGCGTGTCCCCAAACCTGGCCTGGTGTCCCCGAACCCAGCCAGGTGTCCCCAAACCCAGCCAGGTGTCCCCAAACCCGGACAGGTGGCCCCAGACCCGGACAGGTGGCCCCAAACCCAGCCAGGTGTCCCCAAACATGGATATGTGTCCCCAGACCCGGACAGGTGGCCCCAAACCCAGCCAGGTGTCCCCAAACATGGATATGTGTCCCCAAACCTGGCCATGTGTCCCCAAACCCAGTCAGGTGTCCCCAAACCCGGCCTGGTGTCCTCAAACCCGTCAGGTGTCCCCAAACCCGGTCAGGTGTCCCCAAACCCGGCCAGGTGTCTCCAAACATGGATATTGGTCCCCAAACCCGGCCAGGTGTCCCCAAACCTGGTCAGGTGTCCCCAAACCCAGCCAGGTGTCCCCAAACCCGGTCAGGTGTCCCCAAACCCAGCCAGGTGTCCCCAAACATGGATATGTGTCCCCAAACCTGGCCATGTGTCCCCAAACCCGGCCAGGTGTCCCCAAACCCGGCCTGGTGTCCCCAAACCCGGTCAGGTGTCCCCAAACCCGGCCAGGTGTCCCCAAACCCGGCCAGGTGTCTCCAAACATGGATATTGGTCCCCAAACCTGGCCAGGTGTCCCCAAACCTGGTCAGGTGTCCCCAAACCCAGCCAGGTGTCCCCAAACCCGGCCAGGTGTCTCCAAACCCAGCCAGGTGTCCCCAAACCTGGCCTGGTGTCCCCAAACCCGTCAGGTGTCCCCAAACCTGGCCATGTGTCCCCAAACCCGGACAGGTGTCCCCAAACATGGCCAGGTGTCCCCAAATCCGGCCAGGTGTCTTCAAACATGGATATTGGTCCCCAAACCCAGTCAGGTGTCCCCAAACCTGGCCATGTGTCCCCAAACCCAGCTAGGTGTCCCCAAACCCGGCCAGGTGTCCCCAAACATGGATATTGGTCCCCAAACCCGGCCAGGTGTCCCCAAACCCAGCCAGGTGTCTCCAAACATGGATATGCATCCCCGAACCCATCTGGGTGTCCCCAAACCCGGCCAGGTGTCTCCATACATGGTTATGTGTCCCCAAACCTGGCCTGGTGTCCCCAAACCCGTCAGGTGTCCCCAAACCCGGTCAGGTGCCCCCAAACTCGGCCATGTGTCCCCAAACCCGGTCAGGAGTCCCCAAACCCGGCCAGGTGTCCCCAAACATGGATATGTGTCCCCAAACCCAGCCAGGTGTCCCCAAACCCAGTCAGATGTCCCCAAACCCAGACAGGTGTCTCCAAACCCAGCCAGGTGTCCCCAAATCCGGCCAGGTGTCCCCAAACATGGATATTGGTCCCCAAACCCAGTCAGGTGTCCCCAAACCCGGCCAGGTGTCCCCAAACCCGACCAGGTGTCCCCAAACCCAGCCTGGTGTCCCCAAACCCAGACAGGTGTCTCCAAACATGGATATGTGTCCCCAAACCCGGCCTGGTGTCCCCATACCCGGCCAGGTGTCCCCAAACCCAGCCAGGTGTCCCCAAATCCGGCCAGGTGTCTCCAAACATGGATATGCGTCCCCAAACCCGGCCAGGTGTCCCCAAACCCAGTCAGGTGTCCCCAAACCTGGCCAGGTGTCCCCAGACCCGGCCAGGTGTCCCCAAACCCAGTCAGGTGTCCCCAAACCTGGCCAGGTGTCCCCAGACCCGGCCAGGTGTCCCCAAACCCAGTCAGGTGTCCCCAAACCTGGCCAGGTGTCCCCAGACCCGGCCAGGTGTCTCCAAACATGGATATGTGTCCCCAAACCTGGCCAGGTGTCCCCAAACCCGGTCAGGGGTCCCCAAACCTGGCCAGGTGTCCCCAAATCCCCACATCCACCCTGTCCCCACCATTGTCCCCATGTCCATCCTGTCCCCACATCCACCCTGTCCCCACCACTGTCCCCACATCCATCCCATCCCCACATCCACCCTGTCCCCACCATTGTCCCCATGTCCATCCTGTCCCCATGTCCATCCCGTCCCCACCTCCACCCTGTCCCCACCATTGTCCCCATGTCCATCCTGTCCCCAAGTACATCCTGTCCCCACCATTGTCCCCACGTCCATCCCATCCCCACATCCACCCTGTCCCCACCACTGTCCCCATGTCCATCCTGTCCCCACATCCACCCTGTCCCCACCATTGTCCCCATGTCCATCCTGTCCCCACGTCCACCCTGTCCCCACCATTGTCCCCACGTCCACCCCATCCCCACCCCCCACCCCACGGCCACCCCCCATCACCTCGCTGACATTGTGGGTGAGGTTGGGGTCCCCACGGAAGCGGGGCCGGTTGTCGTTCTCATTGAGGACCTGCACGATGACCCGGTACTCCACCTGTGGGGATAGGGGGTGACACGGGGACACGGGGTGACATGGGGACAGGAGGTGGCATAGGGACACATGCCGTACCGGAGCAGAGCCGTCCTCAGCGCAGATCAGAGCCACCATCAGCACTGGGGATTCCAGCTCCTGTGGGGCACAGCGACACCGTGGGGACACCGCATGGATGGGGACAAAGTGGGGACACTGCACGGATGGGGACACGGTGGGGACACCACACAGATGGGGATAGGGTGCACTGCCTGCTGTGGGGTGACCGGGTCCAGGCAGAATGTGGGGACAAGGAACGGGTTGGGGGCGGGGGGTGCAGGGGGGTGGGATGGATGGACATGGGATGGACATGGGATGGACATGGGATGGGCATGGGATGGACATGGGATGGATACGGGATGGATACAGACTGGAAGAGGGATGGGCATGGGATGGATGTGGGATGGGCATGGGACGGACATGGGATGGATACGGGACAGATGTGGGATGGATACAGACTGGAAGAGGGATGGGCATGGGATGGACATGGGATGGACATGGGACGGACACAGGATGGACATGGGATGGACATGGGATGGACACAGGATGGACATGGGATGGGCATGGGATGGACATGGGATGGACACAGGATGGACATGGGATGGACATGGGATGGACATGGGATGGACATGGGATGGACATGGGATGGATACGGGATAGACACGGGATATTGGAAAGGAGTGGGAGAGAGATGGGATGGATTTGGGATGGAAACAGAACAGAGATCGGATGGGATGGGATGGGATGGGATGGGATGGATGTGAGACAGATGCAGGATGGATATGGGATCAGGGGCGGATGTAGGGTGGATATGGGATCAGGGGCGGATGTAGGGTGGATATGGGATCAGGGGCGGATGTAGGGTGGATATGGGATCAGGGGCGGATGTAGGGTGGATATGGGATCAGGGGCGGATGTAGGGTGGATATGGGATCCGGGGCGGATGTAGGGTGGATATGGGATCAGGGATGGATGTAAGGTGGATATGGGATCAGGGACAGATGTAGGGTGGATATGGGATCAGGGGCGGATGTAGGGTGGATATGGGATCAGGGGCGGATGTAGGGTGGATATGGGATCAGGGATGGATGTAAGGTGGATATGGGATCAGGGACGGATGTAGGGTGGATATGGGATCAGGGACGGTTGTAGGGTGGATATGGGATCAGGGATGGCTGAGGGATGGATGTGGGATCAGGGATGGATATAGGATGGATATGGGATCAGGGATGGCTGAGGGATGGATGTGGGATCAGGGACGGATGAAGGATGGATACGAGATCAGGGACGGATGCAGGATGGGTATGGGATCAGGGACGGATGTAGGGTGGATATGGGATCAGGGGCAGATGCAGGGTGAATATGGGTTCAGGGATGGATGTAGGGTGGATATGGGATCAGGGATGGATGCAGGATGGATATGGGATCAGGGACAGGTGTAGGGTGGATATGAGATAAGGAATGGATACAGGATGGATATGGGATCAGGGACGGATGTAGGACACAGGATGTAGGATACAGGATGTAAGATGCAGGATGAGCGCAGGTTGGATGTGGGATGGATATGGGTTCAGGGACGGATGTAGGGTGGATATGGGATCAGGGACTGATACAGGATGGATGTGGGATCAGGGATGGATGCAGGATGGATATGGGATCAGGGACGGATGTAGGGTGGATATGGGATCAGGGACGGATGTAGGATGGATATGAGATCAGGGACGGATGCAGGATGGGTATGGGATCAGGGACGGATGTAGGGTGGATATGGGATCAGGGGCAGATGCAGGGTGAATATGGGTTCAGGGATGGATGTAGGGTGGATATGGGATCAGGGACGGATGTAGGACACAGGATGTAGGATACAGGATGTAAGATGCAGGATGAGCGCAGGTTGGATGTGGGATGGATATGGGTTCAGGGACGGATGTAGGGTGGATATGGGATCAGGGACGGATGCAGGATGGATGTGGGATCAGGGACGGATGTAGGATGGATATGAGATCAGGGACGGATGCAGGATGGTTGTGGGATCAGGGACGGATGCAGGATGGATGTGGGATCAGGGACTGATGCAGGATGGATATGGGATCAGGGACGGATGTAGGACACAGGATGTAGGATACAGGATGTAAGATGCAGGATGAGCGCAGGTTGGATGTGGGATGGATATGGGTTCAGGGACGGATGTAGGGTGGATATGGGATCAGGGACTGATAGAGGATGGATGTGGGATCAGGGATGGATGCAGGATGGATGTGGGATCAGGGATGGATGCAGGATGGATATGGGATCAGGGACAGATGTAGGGTGGAGATGGGATCAGGGACGGATGCAGGATGGATGTGGGATCAGGGACGGATGTAGGATGGATATGAGATCAGGGACGGATGCAGGATGGTTGTGGGATCAGGGACGGATGCAGGATGGATGTGGGATCAGGGACTGATGCAGGATGGATATGGGATCAGGGACGGATGTAGGACACAGGATGTAGGATACAGGATGTAAGATGCAGGATGAGCGCAGGTTGGATGTGGGATGGATATGGGTTCAGGGACGGATGTAGGGTGGATATGGGATCAGGGACTGATAGAGGATGGATGTGGGATCAGGGATGGATGCAGGATGGATGTGGGATCAGGGATGGATGCAGGATGGATATGGGATCAGGGACAGATGTAGGGTGGAGATGGGATCAGGGACGGATGCAGGATGGATGTGGGATCAGGGACGGATGTAGGATGGATATGAGATCAGGGACGGATGCAGGATGGTTGTGGGATCAGGGACGGATGCAGGATGGATGTGGGATCAGGGACTGATGCAGGATGGATATGGGATCAGGGACGGATGTAGGACACAGGATGTAGGATACAGGATGTAAGATGCAGGATGAGCGCAGGTTGGATGTGGGATGGATATGGGTTCAGGGACGGATGTAGGGTGGATATGGGATCAGGGACTGATACAGGATGGATGTGGGATCAGGGATGGATGCAGGATGGATATGGGATCAGGGACGGATGCAGCATGGATTTGGGATCAGGGACGGATGCAGCATGGATGTGGGATCAGGGACGGATGCAGGATGGATATGGGATCAGGGACGGATGCAGGATGGATGTGGGATCAGGGACGGATGCAGGATGGATGTGGGATCAGGGACTGATGCAGGATGGATATGGGATCAGGGACGGATGTAGGACACAGGATGTAGGATACAGGATGTAAGATGCAGGATGAGCGCAGGTTGGATGTGGGATGGATATGGGTTCAGGGACGGATGTAGGGTGGATATGGGATCAGGGACTGATACAGGATGGATGTGGGATCAGGGATGGATGCAGGATGGATATGGGATCAGGGACGGATGCAGCATGGATTTGGGATCAGGGACGGATGCAGCATGGATGTGGGATCAGGGACGGATGCAGGATGGATATGGGATCAGGGACGGATGCAGGATGGATGTGGGATCAGGGACGGATGCAGGATGGATGTGGGATCAGGGACTGATGCAGGATGGATATGGGATCAGGGACGGATGTAGGACACAGGATGTAGGATACAGGATGTAAGATGCAGGATGAGCGCAGGTTGGATGTGGGATGGATATGGGTTCAGGGACGGATGTAGGGTGGATATGGGATCAGGGACTGATACAGGATGGATGTGGGATCAGGGATGGATGCAGGATGGATATGGGATCAGGGACGGATGCAGCATGGATTTGGGATCAGGGACGGATGCAGCATGGATGTGGGATCAGGGACGGATGCAGGATGGATATGGGATCAGGGACGGATGCAGGATGGATGTGGGATCAGGGACGGATGCAGGATGGATGTGAGATCAGGGACGGATGCAGGATGGATGTGGGATCAGGGATGGATGCAGCATGGATGTGGGATCAGGGACGGATGCCGGACCCAGGATGTAGGATATAGGATGGGCGCAGGTTGGATGTGGGATAGGGCAGGGCTGCAGACCCCGGGTGCCTTCGTGTGTCTCAGGGCGCTGTGTGCGGCCGCCCACCTCGCGGTCCAGGCAGCGCCCGTTGGAAGCGTTCAGCCTCACGCTGCTCCCATCCAGGTAGAACCACTCTGCGTCGGCGCCCTCCAGGCAGAGCTGCAGCGCGGGACCCCCAGACCCCCCCCCGGGGGGCAGCCGTGCCACCAACGTGCCGTGCGCGCTGTTCTCCGTCACCTCCGTGAACACGTTCCCAAAAGCGCCGCAGCCTTCGTCCCGCGCTGCGTCGCGGACCGGACGGACGGACGGACGTCCCCATGTCCCCATCTCCACACCAACATCCCCAGCCACTGGGGTCTCCAAGTCCCCATCCCCATGTCCCCAGATATTGGGGTCTCCATGCCCCCATCCCCACACCGATGCCCCCCAGGATTGCTATCCCTGTGTCCCAACTTCCATCCCAGCACCCCCAGCCATTGGGGTCCCCACCTCCCCACCCCGATGTCCCCAGCCTTTGGGGTCTCCATGTCCCCATCTCCACCCAACATCCCCAGCCATTGGGGTCCCCATCTCCACACCAACATCCCCAACCACTGGGGTCTCCAAGTCCCCATCCCCATGTCTCCAGCCATCGGGGTCTCCATGCCCCCATCCCCACACCGATGCCCCCCAGGATTCCTATCCCTGTGTCCCAACTTCCATCCCAGCACCCCCACCCCAACATCCCCAACCATTGGCTCCCCACCTCCCCACCCCGATGTCCCCAACCATTGGGGTCCCCACCACCCCACCCCAGCGTCCCCAACCATTGGGGTCCCCAACTCCCCACCCCAACATCCCCAACCATTGGGATCCCCACCTCCCCACCCCAATACCCCCAACCTTTGGGGTCTCCATGTCCCCATCTCCACCCAGCATCCCCAACCATTGGGGTCTCCATGCCCCCATCCCCACACCGATACCCCCAGGATTGCTATCCCTGTGTCCCCATTTCCACTCCAATATCCTCAACCATTGGGGTCACCACTTCCCCACCCCAACATCCCCAACCATTGGGATCCCCACCTCCCCACCCCAATGTCCCCAACCATCAGGGTCTCCATGTCCCCATCTCCACCCAACGTCCCCAGGCATTGGGATCCCCACCTCCCCACCCCAATGTCCCCAGTCATCAGGGTCTCCATGTCCCCATCTCCACCCAACGTCCCCAGGCATTGGGATCCCCACCTCCCCACCCCAATGTCCCCAACCATCAGGGTCTCCATGTCCCCATCTACACCCAATGTCCCCAACCATTGGGATCCCCACCTCCCTACCCCGATGTCCCCAGCCATCAGGGTCTCCATGTCCTCATCTCCACCCAACGTCCCCAGCCTTTGGGGTCCCCACCACCCCACCCCAACATCCCCAACCATTGGGATCCCCACCTCCCCACCCCGATGTCCCCAACCATTGGGATCCCCATGTCCCCATCTCCACCCAGCATCCCCAACCACTGGGATCCCCATCTCCACATCCCCAACCTACATCCCCAACCACTGGGGTCTCCAAGTCCCCATCCCCATGTCTCCAGCCATTGGGGTCTCCATGCCCCCATCCCCACAACGATGCCCCCCAGGATTGCTATCCCTGTGTCCCAACTTCCATCCCAGCACCCCCAGTCATTGGGGTCCCCACGTCCCCACCCCCAGGTCCCCATCTCCACCCCCAGGTCCCCACCCCAATGTTTCCATCCCTTCAGGTCCCCATTTCCTGGGGTCCCTGTCTCAGTCTCCCCACTTCTTGGGGTCCTCATCCCTGAGGGTCCCCATTTCTTGGGGTCTCCACCCCAATGCCTCCATTTCTCGGGGTCCCCATCCTTTAGGGTCCTCATCCCAATGTCCCTATTTCTCAGTGTCCCCACCTCAATGTCCCCCTTTCTCAGGGTCTCCATCCTTTAGGGTCCCCATCCCGATGTCCCTATTAGTGTCCCCACCTCAATGTCCCCATTTCTTCGGGTCCCCATCCTTTAGGGTCCCCATCCCAATGTCCCTATTTCTCAGGGTCCCCACCTCAATGTCCCCATCCCTTCAGGTTCCCATTTCTCGGGGTCTCCATCCTTTAGGGTCCCCATCCCAATGTCCCCATTTCTTAGGGTCCCCATCCCAAATGTCCCCATTTCTCAGGGTCCCCATCCCAATGTCCCCATTTCTTTAGGGTCCCCATCCCAATGTCCCCATTTCACGGGGTCCCCATCCCAATGTCCCCATTTCTTTAGGGTCCCCATCCCAATGTCCCCATTTCCCGGGGTCCCCATCCCAATGTCCCCATTTCTTTAGGGTCCCCATCCCAATGTCCCCATTTCCTGGGGTCCCCATCCCAATGTCCCCATTTCTTGGAGTCTCCATCCCAATGTCCCCATTTCTCAGGGTCTCCATCCCAAATGTCCCCATTTCCTGGGGTCCCCATCCCAATGTCCCCATTTCTCAGGGTCCCCATCCCAAATGTCCCCATTTCCTGGGGTCCCCATCCCAATGTCCCCATTTCTCAGGGTCTCCATCCCAAATGTCCCCATTTCTTTAGGGTCCCCATCCCAAATGTCCCCATTTCCTGGGGTCCCCATCCCAAATGTCCCCATTTCCTGGGGTCCCCATCCCAATGTCCCCATTTCTCGGGGTCTCCATCCCAATGTCCCCATTTCCTGGTGTCCCCATCCCAATGTCCCCATCCCTCCAGCTCCTCACTTTCGGATCCCCATCCCTTAGAGTCCCCATTTCTCAGGGTCCCCATCTCAGCGTCCCCATCTCTTGAGTTCTCCAACCCGATGTCCCCATTTCTCAGGGTCCCCCTCCCGATGTCCCCATCCCTCCAGCTCCCCACTCCTTGGGGTCCCCATCCTTTCGGATCCCCATCCCTTACAGTCCCCAATTCCCCACCTCCGTGTCCCCACTTCTTGGTGTCCCCATCCTCATTGTCCCCATTCCTCGAGTTCTCCACCCCAATATTCCCATCCCAATGTCCCCAACCTTTGGGGTCCCCATCCCGATGTCTCCATCCCTTCGGGTCGCCATTTCTTCGTGTACCCACCCTGGTGTCCCCCCCACCCCCACCCCCCAATGTCCCCATGTCCCCGCTCACCCGCTGTCCCCAGCGCCAGCGCCAGGCAGGCGGCCAGGAGGGCCCGGCAGGACGGAGCGGCCATGGGGACGGGGACGGGGATGGGGACGGGCCCTGGGTGGCAGCCTGCGGCCAAGGACAGCGATTGGCACTGCCACCCACGGCCCCACCATGTCCCCGTGTCCCCACCTCCGGGTCTGTCCCCAACCATGTCCCATCCATGTCCCCAAACGTCTCCCCATGCCTGTCCACATCCTTGTCCCATCCCTGTCCCCATCCCTGTCCCATCCTTGTCCCCATCCCTGTCCCATCCTGTCCCCAGTTTTGTCCCATCCATGTCCCCAAACGTCTCCCCATCCCTGTCCCCAGAAATGTCCCATCCATGTCCATCCCTGTCCCATCCATTTCCCATTCCTGTCCCCAGAAATGTCCCGCCCATGTCCCCATCCATGTCCCCATCCCTGTCCCATCCCTGTCCCTTCCATGTCCCATTCCTGTCCCCATCCCTGTCCCCATTCCTGTCCTCATCCATATCACATCCATTTCCAATCCCTGTCCCCATCCCTGTCCCCATAAATGTCCCATCCCTGTCCATCCCTATGCCCACACCTGTCCCATCCATGTCCCATCCCTGTCCCCAGTCCATGTCCCCATCTCTGTTCCCATCCCTGTCCATCCCTGTCCATCCCTGTCCCATCCTTATCCTCAACCCTGTCCCATCCATGTACCCAAATGTGTTCCATCCCTGTCCCCAGAAATGTCCCATCTATGTCCATTTCTGTCCCATTCCTGTCCCCATTCTTGTCCCATCCCTGTCCCCATCCCTGTCCCATCCTTGTCCATCCCTATGTCCATCCCTGTCCCATCCCTGTCCCCATCCATGTCCCATTCCTGTCCCCATCCATGTCCCCAAACGTCTCCCCATCCCTGTCCCCAGATATGTCCCATCTATGTCCATCCCTGTCCCATCCCTGTCCCATTCCTGTCCCCATTCTTGTCCGATCCCTGTCCCCATCCATGTCACATCCCTGTTCCTTCCATGTCCCATTCCTGTCCCCATCCCTGTCCCCATCCCTGTCCTCATCCATGTCCCATCCATGTCCCATCCATGTCCCATCCCTGTCCCATTCCTGTCCCCATTCCTGTCCCACCCATGTCCCATCCCTGTCCCATCCCTGTTCCATCCATGTCCCCACCTCCTTGTCCCCAAACGTGTCCCCATTTCTGTCCCAAAAATTCCCCATCCCTGTCTCCAGAAATGTCACATCCCTGTCCCATCCATGTCCCCATTCTTGCCCCACCCATGTCCCATTCCTGTCCCATTCTTGTCCCATCCCTGTCCCATCCTTGTCCCCATCCCTGTCTCCATCCCTGTCCCATCCCTGTCCCCATCCCTGTCCCATCCCTGTCCCCAAATGTGTCCCATCCCTGTCCCCAGAAATGTCCCATCCATGTCCCATCCCTGTCCCACCCTGTCGCATTCCTGTCCCCAACTCTGTCCCATCCATGTCCCCAGACGTGTCCCCATCCATGTCCCCATCCCTGTCCATCCCTGTCCCATCCCTGTCCCCATCCCTGTCCCCATCCTTGTCCCCATCCCTGTCCCCATCCCTGCCCCCAATCCATGTCCCATCCCTGTCCATTCCTATGCCCATCCCTGTCCCATCCATGTCCCATCCATGTCCCATCCATGTCCCCATTCCTGTCCCATCCCTGTCCCCATCCCTGTCCCATCTCTGTCCCCAAATGTGTCCCCATCCCTGTCCCCAGAAATGACCCATCCGTGTCCATCCCTGTCCCATCCCTGTCCCCATCCATGTCCCATCCCTGTCCCATCCCTGTCCCCATCCCTGTCCCATCCATGTCCCCAAACGTGTCCCCATCCCTGTCCCAAGAAATGCCCCATCCCTGTCTCCAGAAATGTCACATCCCTGTCCCATCCATGTCCCATTCATGTCCCATCCCTGTCCCATCCCTGTCTCCATCCCTGTCCCGTCCTTGTCCCCAACTCTGTCCCATCCATGTCCCCAGACGTGTCCCCATCCATGTCCCCATCCCTGTCCATCCCTGTCCCATCCCTGTCCCCTTCCCTGTCCCCATCCTTGTCCCCATCCCTGTCCCCATCCCTGTCCCCAATCCATGTCCCATCCTTGTCCATCCCTATGCCCATCCCTGTCCCATCCATGTCCCATCCCTGTCCCCATCCCTGTCCCCAATCCATGTCCCATCCCTGTCCATCCCTATGTCTATCCCTGTCCCCATCCATGTCCCCATCCCTCTCCTATTCCTGTCCCCATCCATGTCCCCATTCCCGTCCCATCCCTGTCCCCAACCATGTCCCAATCCCTGTCCCATCCCTTTCCCCATTCCTGTCCCATCCCTGTCCCCAACCATGTCCCAATCCCTGTCCCATCCCTTTCCCCATTCCTGTCCCATCCCTGTCCCCAACCATGTCCCAATCCCTGTCCCATCCCTGTCCCCATTCCTGTCCCATCCCTGTCCCCATCCCCGTCCCATCTCTGTCCCCAAATGTGTCCCCATCCCTGTCCCCAGAAATGTCCCATCCCTGTCCATCCCTGTCCCATCCATGTCCCATTCCTGTCCCCATTCTTGTCCCATCCCTGTCCATCCCTGTCCCATCCATGTCCCATTCCTGTCCCCATTCTTGTCCCATCCCTGCCCCATCCATGTCCCATCCATATCCCCATAAATGTCCCATCTTTGTCCCCATCCCTGTCCCATCCATGTCTCCAAAAGTGTCCCATCCCTGTCCCCCAAAATGCCCCATCCCTGTCTCCAGAAATGTCCCTTCCCTGTCCCACCCTATCCCTTCCCTGTACCATTCCTGTCCCATTCCTGTCCCCATCCCTGTCCTCATCCATGTCCCATCCATGTCCCATCCATGTCCCATCCCTGTCCCTATCCCTGTCCCCAAACGTCTCCCCATCCCTGTCCCCAGAAATGTCCCATCTATGTCCATCCCTGTCCCATTCCTGTCCCCATTCTTGTCCCATCCCTGTCCCCATCGCTGTCCCACCCTTGCCCATCCCTATGTCCATCCCTGTCCCATCCCTGTCCCCATCCATGTCCCATTCCTGTCCCCATCCCTGTCCCATCCTTGTCCCCATTCCTGTCCCATCCCTGTCCCCAGACGTGTCCCCATCCCTGTCCCCAGAAATGTCCCATCCATGTCCCATCCATGTCCCATCCCTGTCCCCATCCCTGTCCCCAGTTTTGTCCCATCCATGTCCCCAAACGTGTCGCCATCCCGGTCCCCAGAAATGTCACATCTATGTCCATCCCTGTCCCATCCATTTCCCATTCCTGTCCCCAGAAATGTCCCGCCCATGTCCCCATCCATGTCCCCATCCCTGTCCCATCCCTGTCCCATTCCTGTCCCCATCCCTGTCCCCATCCCTGTCCCCATCCATGTCCCATCCCTGTCCCATCCCTGTCCCCATCCCTGTCCCATCCATGTCCCCAAACGTGTCCCCATCCCTGTCCCAAGAAATGCCCCATCCCTGTCTCCAGAAATGTCACATCCCTGTCCCATCCATGTCCCATTCATGTCCCATCCCTGTCCCATCCCTGTCTCCATCCCTGTCCCGTCCTTGTCCCCAACTCTGTCCCATCCATGTCCCCAGACGTGTCCCCATCCATGTCCCCATCCCTGTCCATCCCTGTCCCATCCCTGTCCCCTTCCCTGTCCCCATCCTTGTCCCCATCCCTGTCCCCATCCCTGTCCCCAATCCATGTCCCATCCTTGTCCATCCCTATGCCCATCCATGTCCCATCCATGTCCCATCCCTGTCCCCATCCCTGTCCCCAATCCATGTCCCATCCCTGTCCATCCCTATGTCTATCCCTGTCCCCATCCATGTCCCCATCCCTCTCCTATTCCTGTCCCCATCCATGTCCCCATTCCCGTCCCATCCCTGTCCCCAACCATGTCCCAATCCCTGTCCCATCCCTGTCCCCATTCCTGTCCCATCCCTGTCCCCATCCCCGTCCCATCTCTGTCCCCAAATGTGTCCCCATCCCTGTCCCCAGAAATGTCCCATCCATGTCCATCCCTGTCCCATCCATTTCCCATTCCTGTCCCCAGAAATGTCCCGCCCATGTCCCCATCCATGTCCCCATCCCTGTCCCATCCCTGTCCCATTCCCGTCCCCATCCCTGTCCCCATTCCTGTCCTCATCCATGTCACATCCATTTCCAATCCCTGTCCCCATCCCTGTCCCCATAAATGTCCCATCCCTGTCCATCCCTGTCCATCCCTGTCCCATCCTTATCCTCAACCCTGTCCCATCCATGTACCCAAATGTGTTCCATCCCTGTCCCCAGAAATGTCCCATCTATGTCCATCCCTGTCCCATTCCTGTCCCCATTCTTGTCCCATCCCTGTCCCCATCGCTGTCCCACCCTTGCCCATCCCTATGTCCATCCCTGTCCCATCCCTGTCCCCATCCATGTCCCATTCCTGTCCCCATCCCTGTCCCATTCTTGTCCCCATTCCTGTCCCATCCCTGTCCCCAGACGTGTCCCCATCCCTGTCCCCAGAAATGTCCCATCCATGTCCCATCCATGTCCCATCCCTGTCCCCATCCCTGTCCCCAGTTTTGTCCCATCCATGTCCCCAAACGTGTCCCCATCCCGGTCCCCAGAAATGTCACATCTATGTCCATCCCTGTCCCATCCCTGTCCCATTCCTGTCCCCATTCTTGTCCGATCCCTGCCCCCATCCCTGTCCCATTCCTGTCCCCATCCCTGTCCCCATCCCTGTCCTCATCCATGTCCCATCCATGTCCCATCCTTGTCCCCATCCCTGTCCCCATTCCCGTCCCATCCTTGTCCCCAACCATGTCCCATCCATGTCCCCAAACGTCTCCCCATCCCTGTCCCCAGAAATGTCCCATCCATGTCCCATCCCTGTCCCACCCTGTCCCATTCCTGTCCCCATTCCTGTCCCACCCGTGTCCCATCCCTGTCCCATCCCTGTCCCCTTCCCTGTCCCCAGAAATGTCCCATCCATGTCCCATCCCTGTCCCACCCTGTCGCATTCCTGTCCCCAACTCTGTCCCATCCATGTCCCCAGAAGTGTCCCCATCCATGTCCCATCCCTGTCCCCAGTCCATGTCCCATCCCTGTCCCCATCCCTGTCCCCATCCCTGTCCCCAATCCATGTCCCATTCCTGTCCCCAGTCCATGTCCCCATCCCTGTCCCCATCCATGTCCCCAGAAATGTCCCATCCCTGTCCATCCCTGTCCATCCCTGTCCCATCCATGTCCCCATCCCTGTCCCATCCTTATCCTCAACCCTGTCCCATCCATGTCCCCAAATGTGTTCCATCCCTGTCCCCAGAAATGTCCCATCCATGTCCATCCATGTCCCATCCCTGTCCCATCCCTGTCCCATCCCTGTCCCATTCCTGTCCCCATCCCTGTCCCCAGAAATGTCCCATCCATGTCCCATCCCTGTCCCATCCATTTCCCATTCCTGTCCCCATTCCTGTCCCCAGAAATGTCCCATCCCTGTCCATCCCTGTTCCATCCATGTCCCCACCTCCGTGTTCCCAAACGTGTCCCCATCCCTGTCCCCATAAATGCCCCATCCCTGTCTCCAGAAATGTCACATCCCTGTCCCCATCCCTGTCCCCAGAAATGTCCCATCCATGTCCCATCCCTGTCCCATCCCTGTCCCATTCCTGTCCCCATTCCTGTCCCACCCATGTCCCATCCCTGTCCCATCCCTGTTCGATCCATGTCCCCACCTCTGTGTCCCCAAACGTGTCCCCATCCCTGTCCCCAGAAATGCCCCATCCCTGTCTCCAGAAATGTCACATCCCTGTCCCATCCATGTCCCCATTCTTGCCCCACCCATGTCCCATTCCTGTCTCCATCCCTGTCCCGTCCTTGTCCCCAACTCTGTCCCATCCATGTCCCATCCCTGTCCCCAGTCCATGTCCCCATCCCTGTCCCCATCCCTGTCCCCAATCCATGTCCCATCCCTGTCCCCATCGCTGTCCCATCCCTGTCCATCCCTATGTCTATCCCTGTCCCCATCCATGTCCCCATCCCTCTCCTATTCCTGTCCCCATCCATGTCCCCATTCCCGTCCCATCCCTGTCCCCAACCATGTCCCCATTCCTGTCCCATCCCTGTCCCCAACCATGTCCCCATTCCCATCTCATCCCTGTCCCCAACCATGTCCCCATTCCTGTCCCATCCCTGTCCCCAATCCATGTCCCCATTCCTGTCCCATCCCTGTCCCATCGCTGTCCCATCCCTGTCCCCATCCCTGTCCCCATCCCCGTCCCATCCGTGTCCCCTCCTGTCCCCTCGTCTGTCCCCACTGCCCCCAGTCTGTCTCCTCCTGCCCCCCCATGCTGTCCCCTCTGTCCCCTCCTGTCCCACCCCATTTCACCCCATTCCACCATCGCCTTCTGTCCCCCTCCTGTCCCCCCATCCCATTCTGTCTCCCACTGCCCCCTCTCGCCCCCCCCCCCGTCCCCACTGTCCCATTTCTGTCCCCCCCCCTCCCTGTCTCATTCTGCCCCACGATGTCCCCATCCTGTCACCCCCCCACCCCCCATTCCTTATCCCCTCCTTTCCCCCCCCCTCATCCCCCCCATCCCCTCTTGTCCCCATTGTCCCCTCCTGTCCCCCCCCCCCAACACCCTCCTGTCCCCCCCCCCTCCCACCCCCCATCTGTGCCCCCCCCCCCCCCCACTCAGCCTGATGAGGGCCATGCTATGGGGTGGGGGGGGGGGTTCACCCACCCCCGGTGCCATATGGACACCCCTCCCCCACCCCCACTCCCTCAATGAGCGGCCGCTAATTAATTGCTACTGATTGGCACACGGGGGGGGAAGGGGGGGGAGGAAGGAGACACCCATCTGCCACCTGCCCCCCCCCACTCCAGAACCCCCCCCATAGGGCTGCCCTCTGCCTCCCCCCCCCCCCCCCCGGACCCCTCCTCTTTATTCGAGGGTGTGGGGGGAGGGAAGGAACAGACCCACGTGTCCCCCCCCCCCCCCCCCCCCGTGTCCCCCCCTTCATGTCCTCCCCCCAGCCCACAGGAATGGACCCATATGCCCCCCCCCCACGTCCCCCTGACCCCATATGCCCCCCCCCCACAGGGGGTGTGACCCCCCCCCCCATGTCCCCATGTCCCCCCAGCCCAAAGAATCAGGCCCACACGTTCCCCCCCCCCACGTCCCCCCCCATGACTCCATGTCACCCCCCCATGCCCACCCTCTACATCCCCCTGTCCCCATGTCCCCATGTCCCCATGTCCCCATGTCCCCCCCCATGTCACCAAGTCCCCCCCCACCCCAAAGGAACAGATCTCTATGCCCCCCCCCCATGTCCTCTCCATGTGTCTCCCCCCCCCCAGCCCAAAGGAACAGACCTATATGGCCCCCCATGTCCCCCCCATGTCCCCCTGTCCCCATGCCCCCCCCCATGTCACCAAGTACCCCCCCAGCCCAAAGGAACAGACGTATATGGCCCCCCATGGGCCCCCCATGGGCCCCCCATGGGCCCCCCATGTCCCCCTGTCCCCATGTCCCCCCCCATGTCACCAAGTCCCCCCAGCCCAAAGGAACAGATCTACATGCCCCCCCCCAAGTCCTCTCCATGTCCCCCCCCCAGCCCAGAGGAACAGACCTATAAGGCCCCCCATGTCCCCCCCATGTCCCCCTGTCCCCATGTCCCCCCCCATGTCACCAAGTGCCCCCCCAGCCCCAAGGAACAGACTTATATGGCCCCCCGTGGGCCCCCCATGTCCCCCCCCTCTATGTTCCCCTGTTCCCATGTCCCCCCCCCCATGTCTCCACTAACCCAAAACAACAGACCCAATGTGTCCCCCCCCCATACCCACCCAATGTCCCCCCCACGACTCCATGTCCCCCCCCCACGTCTCCCCTTCTATTTCCCCAACCTCAATATCCCCCCCCCCTCGTCTCCCCCCCAACCCAAAGAATCTGACCCACGTGTCCCCCCCCCCATGTCCACCCCACAAAACTCCATGTCCCCCCCTCTATGTCCCCCTGTCCCCATACCACCCCCATCCCCCCCAGCCAAAAGGAACACACTTATATGCCCCCCCCCCCATGTCCCCCCCCACGTCCCCCCCCCGACCCCATGCCCCCCCAGCCCAAGGTAATGGACCCACGCATTCCCCCCCCCCGCATGTCCCTATGTCCCCCATGTCACTCCCCCATGTCCCTCCTCCCCCCCAGCCCAAAGGAACAGACCCATATGCCCCCCATATCCCCATGTCCGTCCCCCCCCCCCCATGTCCCCCCCCACAGCCCAGCCCAAAGTAACGGACTCCTGTGCCCCCCCCCCTTATGTCCCCATGCCCCCCCAGCCCAAAGCAGCAGACCTATACGCTCCCCCCATGTCCCCCCCCCATGACTCCATGTCCTCCCCTCTATGTCCCCCTGTCCCCCCCATCACCCCCCAACATTGTCGTCCCCCCCAAGCCCAAACTGATGGACCCACGTGTCCCCCCCCACGTCCCACATGTTCCTATGTTCTCATGCCCCCCCCCCCCCCCAGCCCAAAGGCACAGACAAAGGAACAGTGTGTCCCCCCCCCCAATGTCCCCCCCCCATGACTCTGTGTCCCCCTGTCCCCATGTCATCCCCATGTCCCCCTATTCCCACGCCCCCCCCTTATCACCCCCCCAGCCCAAAGTAACAGAATCACGTGTGCCCCCCCCCAAAGGCCCCATGTGTGTCCCCCCCCATGTCAACCCCACATCCCCGCCAGCCAAAAGAAACAGACCTACATGGCCCCTCCATGGCCTCTCCATGTCCCTGTCCCCATGTCCCCCCCCATGTCACCAAGTCCCCCCAGCCCAAAGGAACAGATCTACATGCCCCCCCCCAAGTCCTCTCCCTGTCCCCCCCCCAGCCCAGAGGAACAGACCTATAAGGCCCCCCATGTCCCCCCCCATGTCCCCCTGTCCCCATGTCCCCCCCCACGTCACCAAGTCCCCCCCCAGCCCAAAGGAACAGATCTACATGCCCCCCCCCAAGTCCTCTCCCTGTCCCCCCCCCAGCCCAGAGGAACAGACCTATAAGGCCCCCCATGTCCCCCCCATGTCCCCCTGTCCCCATGTCCCCCCCCACGTCACCAAGTCCCCCCCCAGCCCAAAGGAACAGATCTACATGCCCCCCCCCCCCATGTCCTCTCCATGTCCCCCCCCAGCCTAGAGGAACAGACCTATATGGCCCCCCATGGGCCCCCCATGTCCCCCTGTCCCCATGTCCCCCCCCACGTCACCAAGTCCCCCCCCAGCCCAAAGGAACAGATTTACATGCCCCCCCCCCCATGTCCTCTCCATGTCCCCCCCAGCCTAGAGGAACAGACCTATATCGCCCCCCATGTCCCCCTCCATGTCCCCCTCTCTATGTTCCCCTGTCCCCATGTCCCCCTGTCCCCCTGTCCCCATGTCCCCCCCCATGTCACCAAGTCCCCCCCCAGCCCAAAAGAACAGATCTCTATGCCCCCCCCATGTCCTCTCCATGTGTCCCCCCCCCCCAGCCCAAAGGAACAGACCTATATGGCCCCCCCATGCCCCCTCTCTATGTTCCCCTGTCCCCATGTCCCCTGTCCTCCGTCCCCATGTCCCCCCCCATGTCACCAAGTCCCCCCAGCCCAAAGGAACAGACCTATATGGCCCCCCATGGGCCCCCCATGTCCCCCCCATGTCCCCCTCTCCCCATGTCCCCCCCCACGTCACCAAGTCCCCCCCCAGCCCAAAGGAACAGATCTACATGCCCCCCCCCCCCATGTCCTCTCCATGTCCCCCCTCAGCCCTGAGGAACAGACCTATATGGCCCCCCATGTCCCCCCCATGTCCCCCTCTCTATGTTCCCCTGCCCCACGTCCCCCTGTCCCCCTGTCCCCATGTCCCCATGTCCCCCCCCCCATGTCACCAAGTCCCCTCAGCCCAAACCAACAGACCTACATGCCCCCCCCCGCCCCCCCCCGCCCCCCCAGCGCAAAGGAACAGACCTACGTGGCCCCATAAGTCCTCCCCACGTCCTCCCCATGTCCCCCCCCAGCTTAAACCCACGTGTCCCCCCCCCCTCCCCATGTCTCCCTGTCGCCCCCCCCAAACCCAAAGTAACGGCCCCATGTGTCCGTCCCCCCCCCCGTTTCCCCCCCCCCCCAACCCCCCCCTTCGTTACCTGCCCGGCGCTGCACCCTGGGCTGGGGACGGAGGGACGGAGGGACGGGGGGGGGGCGGGGGGGGCGGATCAGAGGGATGGGGGGCGGGGCCAAGGGGGGCGGGGCCAAAGGGGCGGGGCGTGAGGTGAGCTGAGTGTGCAAAGGCGTGCAAGGGCGGGAGTGCGGCGTGTGCAAGGTGTGCAACGGTGTGCAACGATGTGTGCGCGTCGTGTGCATCGTGTGCAATGGTGTGCAACGGTGTGCATTGTGCGCAATGGCGTGCAAGGTGTGCAATGGTGTGCAACGGTGTACGCATAGTGTGCATCGTGTGCAACGGTGTGCAATGGTGTGCAACGGTGTGCGCGTAGTGTTCATCGTGTGCAACGGTGTGCATCGTGTGCAATGGTGTGCAATGGTGTGCAACGGCGTGCAACGGTGTGCAACGGTGTGTAACGGTGTGTGCGCGTCGTGTGCATCGTGAGCAATGGTGTGCAAGGTGTGCAACGGTGTGTGCTTGTCGTGTGCAATGGTGTGCAAGGTGTGCATTGTGTGCAATGGCGTGCAAGGTGTGCAATGGTGTGCAACGGTGTACGCATAGTGTGCAACGGTGTACGCATAGTGTGCATCGTGTGCAACGGTGTGCAATGTGTGCAACGGTGTGCAACAGTGTGCAACGGTGTGCGCGTAGTGTTCATCGTGTGCAACGATGTGCAACGGTGTGCAATGGTGTGCACATAGTGTGCATCGTGCGCAACGGTGTGCTAGGTGTGTGCGCGTCGTGTGCAATGGTGTGCAAGGTGTGCATTGTGTGCAATGTGTGCAACGGCGTGCAATGGTGTGCACGTAGTGTTCACCATGTGCAACAGTGTGCAAGGTGTACAAAGGTGTGCAATGGTGTGTACGCATCGTGTGCATCGTTTGCAATGGTGTGCAATGATGTGCAATGGTGTGCAACGGTGTGTGCGCATCGTGTGCAACGGTGTGCAAGGTTTGCAATGGTGTGCAATGTAGTACAACAGTGTGCGCATCGTGTGCATCGTGTGCAATGGTGTGCAATGGTGTGCAACGGCGTGCAACGGTGTGCAACGGTGTGTAACGGTGTGTGCGCGTCGTGTGCATCGTGAGCAATGGTGTGCAAGGTGTGCAACGGTGTGTGCTTGTCGTGTGCAATGGTGTGCAAGGTGTGCATTGTGTGCAATGGTGTGCAAGGTGTGCAACGGTGTGCAACGGTGTGCGCGTAGTGTGCATCGTGTGCAACGGTGTGCAATGTGTGCAACGGTGTGCAACGGTGTGCAACGGTGTGCAATGGTGTGCAATGGTGCGTGCGCATTGTGTGCATCGTGTGCAACGATGTCCAATGGTGTGCCACGGTGTGCAACGGTGTGTGTGCGTCGTGTGCAACGGTTTGCAATGGTGTGCATTGTGTGCAATGGTGTGCAAGGTTTGCAACGGTGTGCAATGGTGTGCAACGGTGTACGCGTAGTGTGCATCGTGTGCAACGGTGTGCAAGGTGTGAAACGCTGTGCAGTGGTGTGCAACAGTGTGTGCGCATCATGTGCATTATGTGCAATGGAGCACAAGGTGTGCAACGGTGCATGCGTGCCGTGTGCAATGGTGTGCAATGGTGTGCAATGGTGTGTGTGCATTGCGTGCATCGCGTGCAACAGTGTGCAACTGTGCATGCAACGGTGTGCAATGGTGTGGAACAGTGTGTGTGCATCACTTGCATTACGTGCATCATGTGCAGCAGTGTGCAATGGTGTGCGTGCAGTGGTGTGCAATGCTGTGCAATGCTGTGCAATGGTGTGTGTGTGTCGTGTGCAATGGTGTGCAAGGTGTGCAACGGTGTGCAATTGTGTGCAAGGTGTGCAACGGTGTGTGTGCATCGCGTGCAACAGCGTGCAATGGTGTGCAATGGTGTGCAACAGTGTGTGTGCATCGTTTGCATCACATGCGTCGTGTGCAGCAGTGTGCAGTGGTGTGTGTGCAATGGTGTGCAATGGTGTGCAAGGTGTGTGTGCGTTGTGTGCATTGTGTGCAATGTTGTGTGTGCATTGTGTGCATCACGTGCAATAGTGTGCAATGCTGTGCAACAGTGTGTGTGCATCGTTTGCATCACTTGCATCGTGTGCAACGGTGTGCAATGGTGCGAGTGCATCGTGTGCAATAGTGTGCAACGGTGTGCAATATTGTGTGTGCAATGGTGTGCAATGGTGTATGCATTGTGTGCATGGTGTGCAATGGTGTGCAAGGGTGTGCAGTGAGCTGGGAGTGCAATAATGTGCAACGATGAGTGTGCAATGGTGTGCATGATGTGCAGTGAGCTAGTAGCACATGGTGTGCAACGGTGTGTGTGCATGGTGTGCAATGCTTCATGCTGTGCAATGCTGTGCATGGTGTGTGTGCATGGTGTGCAATGGTGTGTAGTGAGCTGGGTGTGCAACGATGTGCAACGTTGTGCATGGTTTGTGTGCAATGGTGTGCAACGGTGTGCGTGCACGGTGTGCAATGGTGTGCAGCAAGCAGGGTGTGCAACGATGTGCAATGGTGTGTGTGCATGGTGTGTGTGCAAAGGTGTGCAACAGTGTGCAATGCTTCATGCTGTGCAATGATGTGTTTGCAACAGTGTGCAATGCTTCATGCTGTGCAATGGTGTGTTTGCAACAGTGTGCAATGCTTTGTGCTGTGCAATGGTGTGTGTGCAATGGTGTGCAACGGTGTGCAATGGTGTGCAACGCTTCATGCTGTGCAATGGTGTGTGCGCAACGGTGTGCAATGCTTCGTGGTGGTGTGCATGGTGTGCAACGGTGTACAGTGAGCTGGGTGTGCAACACTGTGCAATGGTGTGGGCAGTGTGTGTGCATGGTGTGCAATGCTGTGCAATGCTGTGCAGCGGTGTGCAATGGGATGAAAGGGATGTGCAATGGTGTGCAATGTTGTGCAAAGGTGTGCAACGGTGTGCAAGGTGAATTTGCACTGTGTGCATGGTGTGCAATGGTGTGCAAAGATGTGCAACAGTGTGCACACTGTGTGCATGGTGTGCAGTGCTGTGCGTTGCTGCGTGCATGGGGTGCATGAGGTACAGTGGTGTACAATTGTGTGTGTGCATGGGGTGCATGGGGTGCAATGGTGTGCAATGGTGTGCATGGTGTAGAATGGTGTGCATGGTGTGTGTGCATGGTGTGCATGGTGTGCAATGGTGTGCATGGTGTGCAAAGTTGTGTGCATGGTGTGCAGCAGTGTGCAATGGTGTGCATGGTGTGTGTGGTGTGTGTGCATGGTGTGCAGTGGTGTGCAATGGTGTACATGGTGTGCATGGTGTGTGTGCATGGTGTGTGTGCATGGTGCGCATGGTGTGCAGTGGTGTGCAATGGTGTGCAATGGTGTGCAATGGTGTGCATGGTGTGTGTGCATGGTGTGCAATGCCATGCAATGGTGTGCAATTGTGTGCAGTGGTGTGAAGTGGTATGCATGGTGTGTGTGCATGGTGTGCAGTAGTGTGCAGTGGTGTGGATGTTGTGCATGGTGTGCAGTGGTGTGCGTGGTGTGTGTGCAGTGGTGTGCAATGGTGTGCAATGGTGTGCATGGTGTGCGTGGTGTGTGTGCATGGTGTGCAGTAGTGTGCAATGGTGTGCAGTGGCATACAATAATGTGTGTGCAATGGTGTGCAATGGTGTGCAATGGTGTGCAATGGTGTGTGTGTGCAATACTGTGCAGTGGTGTGCAAGGTGTGCACTGCTGCGTGCATGGTGCATGGAGTGCATGGTGTGCATTTGAGTTGCACAGCATGTGTGCAGCACTTCATGCTGTGCAGTGCTGTGCATTGCTGCATGCATGGGGTGCATGGTGTGTAATGGTGTGCAATGGTGTGCATGGTGTGCAGTGGTGTGTGTGCATGGGTTGCAATGGTGTGCACGGAGTGCAATGCTGCATGGTGTGCAATGCTGCATGGTGTGCAAAGGTGTGCAATGGTGTGCATGGTGTGTGCAAGCTGTGCATTACTGGCTGCGTGGAGCACAGCGTGCATTTCAGCCTTGCTTTGTGCACAGCATGCGTTGCAGCCTTGCAGTTTGCACATTGTTTCTTGCGCTCTGCATTGTGCATAGCCTACATTGCAGCCTTGCATTGTGCACAGCGCGCATTGCATCTTCCATTGTGCACACTGCTCCTTGCACCGTGCATGTTGTGCAGCCTGCAGTTTGCATCATGCACAGCCTGCAGTCTGCATCGTGCACAGCCTGAATTGCACCCTGCATGGTGCACAGCCCGCAGTTTGCATTGTGCACAGCATGCATTGCCCCCTGCATGTTGCACAGCCCGCAGTTTGCACGGTGCACAGCCTGCATTGCACCCTGCACGTTGCACAGTCTGCAGTTTGTATTGTGCACAGTCCGCACTTTGCATTGTGCACAGCCTGCATTGCACAGCCTGCATTGCCCCCTGCACGTTGCACAGCTCACAGTTTGCATCGTGCACAGCCTGCATTTCCCCCTGCATGTTGCAGAGCTTGCAGTTTGCATCGTGCACAGCCTACATTACACCCTGCATGTTGCACAGCCTACAGTTTGCATCGTGCACAGCCTGCAGTTTGCATCGTGCACTGCCTGCATTGCACCCTGCACGTTGCACAGTCTGCAGTTTGTATTGTGCACAGTCCGCACTTTGCATTGTGCACAGCCTGCATTGCACAGCCTGCATTGCCCCCTGCATGTTGCAGAGTTTGCAGTTTGCATC
>NW_027638914.1:0-35695 GCF_951394365.1 Tetrao urogallus
CCCTATAAACGCTCAACCCCAACGGATGCAGGACCTCGCAGATGCTCGACCCTATTCTCCATCCCACAGACCGTCCCAGCCCCACATCCCCCCCTGCACCCCCCATCCCTCTCCCCCCCCACCTGCCCCGACTTGGTGTTCTCCATGGAGCAGTCGGGGATGATCTTGGAGAGCTGCACGATCCAGTTGTTGATTTTGTCCCGGCGCCGGCGCTCCACTGCAAGCACAGGGGACATCAGCCAGGACAGAGCCAGGACCCCCCAAACCCCACAGATCCTTTTTGGGGGGGGGGGGGTGTCTCTGTCCCCCTCCTTCCGATCCCACAGCGGTACCTTCGTTGTGCTGCGCCCGACGCTTCTCATCCCGGGTCGCCCGCCGGCGCCTCTGCTTTTCTGCAGGGAGAGCAGCAGGGTCAGAGCCGACCCCCCAACCACCCCCCCCGGAACTGACCCCTATGGAAACACCTCCCCCCCCCCCAGCGTGACCCCGGGACTCACGGGGAGTAGGGATGGGCACGGGGGGCGATGGAGCGCTGCGTCCCCCCCTGCAGGACCTCCTGGGGGGACATCATCACGAAGAACTGCCCTGAAGGGACCCGAAACGAGCGCTGGGGTCAGGCGTGGGGTGTCACCCCCCCCCATCTCTGTCCTGTCCCCATCCCTGTCTCCATTTCTGCCCTTGGCCTCATTCCCACCATTAATCCCACCCGTCCCCATCCCCATCTTCATCCTCGTATCTCCATTCCAACCTCCATCCCCCTCCCCATCTCCTTGTCCCTGCCTCCACCCCAATCCTCATCCCAAACCACGTCCCCGTGTCCCTGTCCCCCATCCACGTTTCTACCTCAATTTCCATCTCCAGGTCCCCCACATTCACCCCCATCCCTGTCCTGTCCCCACCCACCCCCATTCTTGTCCCAATCTCCATCCCCACCTTCACCCCCATCCCCTTCCATCCTCCTCCTGTATCTCCACTCTTGTCCCCACTCTCATCCCAATCTTCCTCTCCACCCCCTTCCCCATCCGTCTCCACCTCCATCCCCATCCCCACACTCCTGTCCCCACTCCATCCCACCGTCCCCATCCCAACCTCCATCCTCATCACCATCCCTGTCTCTACCCCTGTTCCTGTCCCCATTCTTGTCCCAATCTCCATCCCCACCTTTCTTCTCAACCCCATCTCCAGCCTCACCCATCCATCCCAATTCCCATCCCAGTCCCCCATCCCCATTCCTGCCTCCATCCCACTTCCACCCACGTCCCCCATCCCCATTCTCATCCCAGTCTTTATCCCCATTCCTGCCCCCATCCCAATTTCCACCCACGTCCCCCATCCCCATTCCCATCCCAGTCCTTATCCCCATTCCTGCCCCCATCCCAATTTCCACCCACGTCCCCCATCCCCATTCCCATCCCAGTCTTTATCCCCATTCCTGTCCCCCCCATCTCCATCCCTTTCTCCACATTCCTGTCTCCAACTCCAGCCATTTCCCCCATTCCCATTGTTGTCCCCGCTCCTGTCCCAACCTCTATTCTGACCTGCCCCCACCCCAATCCCCACCCTCACCCCCATCCCTGTCCCCATCCCCACCCCTGTCCCCATTTCACCCTTTGCCCCCACCCCCATCCCCCTCCCAATCTCCATCCGTGTCCCCCACCCCCATTCTTGTCCCAATCTCCATCCCCACCTTCACCCCCATCCCCTTCCATCCACCTCCTGTATCTCCACTCTTGTCCCCACTCTCATCCCAATCTTCCTCTCCACCCCCTTCCCCATCCGTCTCCACCTCCATCCCCATCCCCACACTCCTGTCCCCACTCCATCCCACCGTCCCCATCCCAACCTCCATCCTCATCACCATCCCTGTCTCTACCTCCATTCCTGTCCCCATTCTTGTCCAAATCTCCATCCCCACCTTTCTTCTCAACCCCATCTCCAGCCTCACCCATCCATCCCACCTCCACCCATGTCTCCCATCCCCATTCTCATCCCAGACTTCATCCCCATTCCTACCCCCATCCCATCTCCATCCACATCCCCCGTCCCCATTCTCATCCCAGTCTTTATCCCCATTCCTGCCCCCTCCCACTCTCCATCCCTTTCTCCATATTCCGTCTCCAACTCCATCCATGTCCCCCATCCCCATCCCCATTTCTGCCCCCATCCCCATTCCTGCCCCCATCCCAATTTCCACCCATGTCCCCCATCCCCATTCTCATCCCAGTCTTTATCCCCATTCCTGCCCCCATCCCAATTTTCACCCACATCCCCCATCCCCATTCTCATCCCAGACTTCATCCCCATTCCTACCCCCATCCCATCTCCATCCACATCCCCCGTCCCCATTCTCATCCCAGTCTTTATCCCCATTCCTGCCCCCTCCCACTCTCCATCCCTTTCTCCATATTCCGTCTCCAACTCCACCCATGTCCCCCATCCCCATTCTCATCCCAGTCCTTATCCCCATTCCTGTCCCCCTCCAATCTCCATCCATGTCCCCCATCCCCATCCTCATCCCAATCTCCACCCCCACCACTGCCCCCCCAATCCCCCCCCCGTCCCCATCCCAACCCCCCTCTCTCCCTCCATCCCCACTTTCACCCCGATCTCCATCCCAGCCTCCATCCTCAGCCCCATCCTCACCTCCATTTCTGCCCCCACCCCGACCCCCCCATTCCCCCCATACCGGTGGGGGTGGGCTGCCCCAGCAGCGCCTCTGAGTTCTGCGTGGTGACGACGGCGGTGGCGGTGGTCCCAGCCCCGGCAGATGTGCTGCTGTCGGCCACGGCCGCGGTGGGGAAATAGGTGTAGTGGGTCTCAGTGGCCGTCGCCTCCGTCTCCACCGCATCGTCGCTGGTGAAGGCGCCCTGGATGACGGCCTGGAGGGGACGGGGGCAGCGGGCGCCATGTTGGGACGGCGGGCGCCATGATGGGACGGCGGGCGCCATGATGGGACGGCGGGCGCCATGTTGGGATGGTGGGTGCCAAATTGAGACGGCGGGCGTCATGTTGGGACGGCGGGCGCCATGTTGGGACGGCGGGCACCATGTTGGGACGGCGGGCGCCATGTTGGGACGGCGGGCGCCATGTTGGGACGGCGGGCGCCATGTTGGGACGGCGGGCGCCATGTTGGGACGGCGGGCGCCATGTTGGGACGGCGGGCGCCATGTTGGGATGGTGGGTGCCAAATTGAGACGGCGGGCGTCATGTTGGGATGGCGGGAGCCATGTTGGGACGGTGGGTGCCCCATTGGGACGGTGGGTGCCCCATTGGGACGGCGGGCGCCCCGTTGGGACGGCGGGCGCCATGTTGGGATGGTGGGCGTCATGATGGGACGGCGGGTGCCATGTTGGGACAGCGGGCGCCCCACTGGGACGGCGGGTGCCAAATTGGGATGGCAGGTGCCCCACTGGGACGGTGGGCGCCACATTGGGAAGGTGGGCGCCCCGTTGGGACGGCAGCTGCCCACTTGGGATGGCGGGTGCCCCCTTGGGACGGGACCCCCAGCCCCGGTGTCGCCCCCCAGCGCCACCCCCCGCTGCCCACCTGTGTCATGGACTGCGTGGCAGGATACCCGCTGATGGCGCTGGTGCCTTCCGTCTGTCCGTCCAGCTGTCCGTCCGCCACTTGGATCACCCTGTACATCACCTGCAGGCACAGATCTGCGTCGCTCCTCGGCTCCAGGCCCTGTTCCCGGTGGTTCCCCACTGCTGGCTCCCCAGCCGCCCCCCAGCCCCGTCCCTGCTGTCCTCTGCACCGAAGACAAACTTGCCCCCCCATCTCCGTGTCCCAACCCCCACATCCCCACACCCTCAAGTCTCCCCATCCCCCCACGTCCCGATGCCCCCCTACACCCCACGTCCCCGTCCCTTACCCCTACATCTCATCTCCCTTGACCCCAAATGCCCCGTTCCCACATCCTCGTGTCCCCCTGTCCCTTTTCCCCATATCCCCCCTAACCCCATGTTCTCCAGGCCCCCAAATCCCACATCCCCATCTTCACCTGCCCCCACATCCCTCGTCTCCACATCCTCACATCCCCCTGTCCTTTGCCCCTGCATCCAACGTCCCCTGACCCCCTATTCTTCACACCTCCCCCCGTTCCCACGTCCCCATGTCCCCCTGCCCCACACACCCCACATCCTCACATCCCCATCCCTTGCCCTTGTATCCAACATCCCCTGACCCCCTATTCTTCACACCCCCACATACGCACATCCCCACGCCCCGATGCCCCCCCACATCCCACGTCCCCACGTCCCCGTCCTTTGCCCCTACATCTCATCTCCCCTGACCCCACATCCCCCATTCCCACGTCCTCGTGTCCCCCTGTCCTTTTTCCCCATATCTCCATATCCCCCCTAACCCCACGTTCTCCAGGCCCCCAAATCCCACATCCCTATCTTCACCTGCCCCCACATCCCTCGTCTCCACATCCTCACGTCCCCTTGTCCCCTGCCCCAGCATCCAACGTCCCCTGACCCCCTATTCTTCAGACCCCCCCGTTCCCACGTCCCCACATCCCCCTGCCCCACACACCCCACATCCTCATGTCCCCCTGTCCCTTGCCCTTGTATCCAACATCCCCTCACCCCCTATTCTTCACACACCCACATACGCACGTCCTCACATCCCCCTGCCCCCTACACCCCACGTCCCCACATCCCCGTCCCTTGCCCCTACATCTCATCTCCCCTGACCCCACATCCCCCGTTCCCACGTCCTCGTGTCCCCCTGTCCTTTTCCCCATATCCCCCCTAACCCCACGTTCTCCAGACCCCCAAATCCCACATCCCCATCTTCACCTGCCCCCACATCCCTCGTCTCCACATCCTCACGTCCCCTTGTCCCTTGGCCCTGCATCCAATATCCCCTGACCCCCTATTCTTCACACACCCACATACACTCGTCCCCACATCCCCACGTCCCCCTGCCCCCTACATCCCACGTCCCCACGTCCCCGTCCCTTGCCCCTATATCTCATCTCCCTTGACCCCAAATCCCCCGTTCCCACGTCCTCGTGTCCCCCTGTCCTTTTCCCCATATCCCCCCTAACCCCACGTTCTCCAGGCCCCCAAATCCCACATCCTCATCTCCACCTGCCCCCACATCCCTCGTCTCCACATCCTCACATCCCCTTGTCCCCTGCCCCAGCATCCAACGTCCCCTGACCCCCTATTCTTCAGACCCCCCCGTTCCCACGTCCCCACATCCCCCTGCCCCACACACCCCACATCCTCACATCCCCATCCCTTGCCCTTGTATCCAACATCCCCTCACTCCCTATTCTTCACACCCCCACATACGCACATCCCCACGCCCCGATGCCCCCCCACATCCCACGTCCCCGTCCTTTGCCCCTACATCTCATCTCCCTTGACCCCACATCCCCCGTTCCCACATCCTCGTGTCCCCCTGTCCTTTTCCCCATATCCCCCCTAACCCCACGTTCTCCAGACCCCCAAATCCCACATCCCCATCTCCACCTGCCCCCACATCCCTCGTCTCCACATCCTCACGTCCCCCTGTCCCTTGGCCCTGCATCCAACGTCCCCTGACCCCCTATTCTTCACACACCCACATACACTCGTCCCCACATCCCCACGTCCCCCTGCCCCCTACACCCCACGTCCCCACATCCCCGTCCCTTGCCCCTATATCTCATCTCCCTTGACCCCAAATCCCCCATTCCCACGTCCTCACATCCCCCTGTCCTTTGCCCCTGCATCCAACGTCCCCTGACCCCCTATTCTTCACACCCCCACATACACACGTCCCCACGTCCCCCTGCCCCCCACACCCCCTGTCCTCACGTCCCCCTGTCCTTTGCCCCTACATCCCACGTCCCCTGACCCCGCATTCCCCTGACCCACACCCCATGTCCCCCGACCCCCACATCCCTGTCCCTTTTACCCCCACATCCCTTCTCCCCTCCCCTTCCCCCCCGTCCCCATACCTGCGTGCCCCCATTCTCTGTGCGGAAGACATATTTGATGTTGGGGTCAGGGAAGGTGGCGGCAGACTGGATGCTGGCGATAGCGACGCTGGTGGGATCCTCTCCTGTGGCCACTGCACCTTGGGGACAGGCGGGCAGCATGGGGCCGTGGTGGGGAGGGGGCGGCCATCGTCCCACCAGGACCCCTCATGATGGGGAGGGGACGACCCTCACCCCACCAGGACCCCTCATGATGGGGAGGGGACGGCCGTCACCCCACCAGGACCCCTCATGATGGGGAGGGGACGACCATCACCCCACCAGGACCCCTCATGATGGGGAGGGGACGACCATCACCCCACCAGGACCCCTCATGATGGGGAGGGGACGGCCATCACCCCACCAGGACCCCTCATGATGGGGAGGGGACGACCCTCACCCCACCAGGACCCCTCATGATGGGGAGGGGACGACCCTCACCCCACCAGGACCCCTCATGATGGGGAGGGGACGACCATCACCCCACCAGGACCCCTCATGATGGGGAGGGGACGGCCATCACCCCACCAGGCCGCCCCCCTCCGGATCACAGGGCTGCTGTTACCGGGTTGTTCCGTGTCACCAAGGGACTGGGGACAAAACGGGTGAGGACGGGGGCTCTCAAACCCCTGGGACGAAAGACGGGGGCGCCCTCACCTTCCTGGATTTGCACCGTTCCCTCTTCCGTCTCGGCTGCTTTCTGCTGTCTGCAGGGACAGAGGCACAGCAGTGAGGATCCGTCCTCGTGTCCCACGTCCCCACGTCCCCCCATCCGGCCGCCCTGCTGACCGCAGCCCCGTCACCGACCCCCATCCCAGCCCCATTCCCCAGCACTCACCCCTTCATCGCTCCGCTCGGCCGCACATCAGAGGCGGTGGCAGACGGTGCTGCAGCACTCAGAGCCCGGCGGGGACTCAGCCTGGATGGGGACGAGGGGACAAAGCCTGTGAGGTTTGGGGGACGGGGTCCAGATGATGAGGATGGAGAGCATGGGGATGTGAGGCCTGGGGGATGCGGTTCAGGATGAAGGGACAAAGGGAGAGAGGACACTGGGATCGGGGTGCGGGGACATGGGGACACCAGGTTTGGGGTGTGGGGACATGGGGACACCAGGTTTGGGGTGTGGGGACATGGGGACATCAGGTTTGGGGTGTGGGGACACCAGGTTTGGGGCGCAGGGACACCAGGTTTGGGGCGCAGGGACATGGGGACACCAGGTTTGGGGTGTGGGGACATCAGGTTTGGGGTATGGGGACATGGGGACATCAGGTTTGGGGTGTGGGGACACCAGGTTTGGGGTGCGGGGACACGAGGCTTGGGGTGTGGGGACATGGGGACACCAGGTTTGGGGTGAGGGGTTCAGGAGATGGGGACAGGGGACGTAGGGATGTGAGGACACAAGGTTTGGGGTAGGGTATGGGATCCAGGATATGGGGACAGACGGTGTGGAAATGCGAGGTATGGGGGTATGGAGGCACGGGGACGTGAGGTTTGGGGTATGGGGTCACCAGGTTCAGGATACAGGGAAAGAAGAGGCGGGGACACGAGGATATAGGGACAAAGGGCATGAGGACACCAGGTTTGGGGTACAGGGGCATGGGAACACAAGGTTTGGGGTGTGGGGACATGGGGACACAAGGTTTGGGATACGAGATCCAGGATATGGGGACAGGGAACATAAGAACGTGAAATCTGGGGCATGGGGGACAAAATATGGGGACAGAGGATGTGGGGATGCGAGGTATGGAACATGGAGTCCAGGATCTGGGGGATACGGGGTGTGGGGACATGAGGTTTGGGGTACGGGATTCAGGACATGGGGACAGAGGATGTGGGGATGTGAGGTTTGGGATATGGGGTCATCAGGTACAGGACGTGGGGTATGGGGACATGAGGTTTGGGGTTCAGGATATGGGGACATAGGGAATGGGGACACCAGGTTTGGGGTGAGGGGTTCAGGAGATGGGGACAGGGGACGTAGGGATGTGAGGACACAAGGTTTGGGGTAGGGTATGGGATCCAGGATATGGGGACAGACGGTGTGGAAATGCGAGGTATGGGGGTATGGAGGCACAGGGACATAAGGTTTGGGGTACGGGATTCAGGACATGGGGACAGAGGATGTGGGGATGTAAGGTTTGGGGTACAGGAACATGAGATTTGGGGTATGGGGTCACCAGGTTCAGGACGTGGGGTATGGGGACATGAGGTTTGGGGTTCAGGATATGAGGACATAGGGAATGGGGACACCAGGTTTGGGGTGAGGGGTTCAGGAGATGGGGACAGGGGACGTAGGGACGTGAGGACACAAGGTTTGGGGTAGGGGGGTGATATTGGGATAGGGTATATGGGGACAGATGGTGTGGAAATGTGACGTATGGGGGTACGGAGACACGGGGATGTGAGGTTTGGGGTATGGGGACATGAGATTTGGGATATGGGGTCACCAGGTACAGGACGTGGGGTATGGGGACATGAGGTTTGGGGTTCAGGATATGGGGACATAGGGAACGGGGACACGAGGTTTGGGGTGAGGGGTTCAGGAGATGGGGACAGGGGACGTAGGGATGTGAGGACACAAGGTTTGGGGTAGAGGGGTGATATTGGGATAGGGTATATGGGGACAGATGGTGTGGAAATGTGACGTATGGGGGTATGGAGACATAGGGACGTGAGGTTTGGGGTTCAGGATATGGGGACGTGAGGCTTGGGGTATGGGGACATGAGATTTGGGATATGGGGTCACGAGGTTCAGGACGTGGGGTATGGGGACATGAGGTTTGGGGTTCAGGATATGGGGACATAGGGAACGGGGACACGAGGTTTGGGGCTGGGCGGAGAGGATATGGGGACAGGAGTTTCAGGATATGGGGCTGGGGGCACAGCGCTATGGGGACAGGGACAAGGGAACACGAGAGCTGGGATATGGGGCCGTGAGGTTCGGGATGCGGGGAGGACAGGATTTGGGGATGGGGGGACAAGAGGATGTGGGGCAGGGACACTGGGGACGTGGGGACAGAAGAAACGGGAACACAGGGACGCAGGATTTGGGACATAATGGGATACGGGGACAGGAGACATGGGACACGGGGACAGGGAGAAACGGGGACGGGGGGGGACACACAGCAGCAGACCTCCCAGCGCTGACCCCCGACCCCCAGCACCACGGCTGCCGGGGAGGTGACACAGACGGGGCACCGGGGGCAGAAGGTGACACAGCCACCTCTGGCGTGGGGACAGCAGCAGTGTCCCCCTCTGTCACCAGGCCCCTTTTGGGCGCCCCCTGTTTCACTTTCTCATCTCGGGGGGGATGGGGGGGGGGCGGCAGTGCCCCACTGGGGGGTGGCAATGCTCCTCACCCCCCCTCTCCAAGTGTCCCCACAGGGGTGGTGGCCCCGGAGGCGGCAGTGTCCCCCAGAGGAGGAGCGTGGCCCCGTGGAGGGGGGGGGGGGGGTTGTTGTCCCCAGAAGTGGGGGGAAGGGGTGTGTGGGGGGGGGGGGCGACAGTGGCTTCAGTGTCACTCCCCCTCCATGTCCCCCCCCCTCAACCCCCCATTTTGGGTCACTTCAGGCCGAGGCCGGCAAAGTGTCACCCCAAGGGGGGGGGGGGGGAAGGGGTGATGGTGGGGGGGTGGGGGGTCACACCCCAAAATCGAGCCCTCATCGCATCCGAAGGGAACCCCCCCCACCCGCTGCATAGGGGGGTGACAATCTGGGGGTGGGAGACATAAAAGCGGGGGGAGTGACAACGTGGTGGGGGGGGCACAGCGTGGGCTGACCTGGGACACGAAGGGGGGGGGGACAATTTGGGAGGGGGGGGGGAACACAAAGGGGGGCGACAATGGGAGGGGTGAAGGCCGCGGGAGGTGACAGCCGTGGGACGGCACTCGGGGAGGGGACACCGCGCTGTGGGGGGGGGGAGAGGGACGGGAGGAGAAGGGGCGGCCCCCGGGGGGGGTGGGCGGCCGTGGGGGGCAGCGCGGGGGGCGGGGGGCGGGGGCCGCTCCGTCCTTACCCTGTGCGCGCTCGGCCCCTCGTCTCGCCATGGAGCCCCGCACATGCGCACCGCGCCGCACCGCCGCCGCCATGGCGGAGCCGGGCGGAAGTGGGCCGCGAAGCCCCGCCCCGCGCCGCCATCTTGGGGCGGCGGCGTTGCGAGCGCCGCTGAGCGCCGCCATCTTGGAGTTGGGCGTGCGAAACCTTCCCGGCCGCCATCTCGGGGGGGGGGGGGGGGGCGCCATCTTACACGGCGAAGCGCCGGGCTTCCGTTCGGCGCCATCTTGGAAGCGGGCAGCGCTCCCCCTTTGCCCTCCCCGCATCCCTCGACCCCGCGTCGCCGCACTCCGGCGTGCAGAAGCCTCCTCCCCACGCCCTCCACCCCGGCCCCGCGAGCCCCGCAGATGGAGCCCCGCGGGGGACCCCAGCCGCCCTCCTCCTTGAAGCCGTTCCGCGTGCCGCCATGTTGTATGAAGGAGGCCGAAGCCAGAAACCACGCTTTATTGCGGCGGTGCCAACATCCGTCACCTCAGACCCTCGAATCCTGAGCCCCACACCCAAAGCCCGCACCCCGCACCCCGCGGCCCCCCATCCTCAGTGCTCTCCTGCCGTGCCCTCAGCTCTCTGTTTGGGACTCGTCCCGCCGTCTTGGCCCGACCCGCGGCCCTGTGGGGCGGCCGTGCAGCTGTGGGGCCGCAGCAGCCGCGGCCTCATGGGGGCCTTCTGGAAGGGCAGGGGCTGTGGGGGGGCGGCGGGCGGCTCCCCTCCGCCGTAGGTCTGAATCCGGCGCACCGATGGCCGCTCGGCGGCGGCATCCAGCATGGTGGCGTCAAAGGAGATGCTGCCACCGTAACACCAATTCGCCCTGCGGCCCTCTGCTGCGGGGGGATGGGGTTGGAGGGCGGGGGGCACGATGGCGAACTGAGGCTTTGGGGGCACGACGGGGACGGAGCGGGCCTGCTGCACCCGCACGGGGCGGGACGCCAGGCGCACCGGGGCGCTGCCATCGCGGCGCAGGACGGCCCCGGGGGGGGGGTGGCACGGCTTCTGGGGGGGGGAAGGGGTGGGAGAGGGGTCAGGGGCTGCTGCCCCTTCAGGAGTGGGGGTGACCGCCTCTGGTGGGGGGTCTGTGCCCTCTGTGGTGGCCTCTGGGGTTGGAGGAGCCTCAGGGGCAGCTATTGGGGTTGGAGGAACCCCTTGGACTGCCATTGGGGTTGGAGGAGTCTCAGGGGCAGCCATTGGGGTTGGAGGAGTCTCAGGGGCAGCCATTGGGGTTGGAGGAGCCTCAAGGGCAGCCATTGGGGTTGGAGGAACGTTGGGGGCAGACTCCTGAGGGAGTGGGGTCTCAGTGGGCTCCTGGAGGGGTCCTTCTGGCACTGGAGACCCCTCTAAAGGGAGTTGGGAGTCCCCCTCCTCACTCTGCTTTGGTGCTCCATCCACCTCCTCTCCCCCACCTGGAGCCAGCACTGCTTCTGCTGCTCCATCCTCAAGCCCCAGCTCAGTTCTGCTCCATCCGTTGTTCCCTTCCCTGTCACCTCCACCCCCTTCCTCTTTTGCTGGGATCTGTCCCCCCTCCTCCGCTGCGTCCCCACGAGGGTCCTCCAAGTGCCCCCCATCACCCGGAGCCACCTGCTGTGCAGGACGTGGCTCTGGCGGTGGGGACCCATCCCGCAGCTCAGCCCCCCGTTCCCCCAGGGCCGTGCTGTTGGCGGGGGTCTCAGGGTCGGCTGCCAGCGGGCTGAGCTCGTCGTGGGCACTGAGGAACATGTCATCGGAGTCAGTGTCCCCGCTGGGCTCCTCGGTGTCGGAGCAGCCGGGTGCCATGTAGAACATCTCCTCGTCCATGCACTCCTCAATGGACAGGTAGCTGTCGGGCTGCTCCACGGGGGATTCCCCAGGCTGGGGACAGGAAGGGGATGGGGGCCTCAATGGAGAGCCCTGACCTCCATTGGAGTGCGCAGCCCCCAGACCCAGAGCTGTGGACGCGCGGGTTGGTGCCACGCTGCTCTCTCCATCGCCAACTTCTCCGCTCTGTCCTCACCCCCTTTTCTTCATCATCATCATCATCATCATCATCCCACCCCCCACCCCACCCTCTCCATTCCTTCCATCCCCACCCCATCCTCTGCCCCAACTCCATCCCCTCCATCTGCACCACCCCATCCCCTCCATCCCTATTCTCACCCCCTCCATCGCCACCCCATCCCCTCCGTCGCCATTACTGCCCCCTCCATCACCGATCCTATCCCCTCCCCAGATACCAACCCCACACTCCAGCTTACATTCATGAATCCACTCTCCATGCCCTCCTCTATGGCCGGGTACCCATCGCTGTCCCCAAGGCCGCCGTGTCCCAGCGCTGCCCGCGCCGCTGTGTCCCCATCTCCGTGCTCCAGCCACGCGTCCTGGCAGTCCAGGAAGGCGAAGGAGTCACGCAGCTCCAGGGACAGCCGGGCATCCTCCTCTATGAAGGCACAGCAGGGTGAGGCGATGACCCCTCCGGCCCTCCCCACGCTTTGGGGTCTGCGCCCCCTCGTCTCACCCGTGTTGGTTTGGGGGGGTTTGGACTCCTTGGTGAGGCGACGGGCGGGCAGAGGGGATCCAACGGTTCCACGCTGAGCCAACGCCGGGCACTGCTGCCCCCGCGTCAGCCGGGAGAGGTTGGAGGTGATGTGCAAAGGGACGGTGACGGAGAAGGGACCTGAAATGTGGACCCCCGCGCACTTCTCAGCCCGGCTGCGGGCCCCCACCACCGCCGTGCGGCCCGGCCGGGGGGTGGTGGGCTCCGACTTGGTGCTGCTCTCGCTCTCCGACTCAGGTCCCCGTGGTTCCTCTGTTGCCGTCAGCTTCTCCTCGGGGCTCTCCTCCAGCACGGGGAATGTCCCGGTGGGTGGCAGCGAGGAGCAGGCGTCAAAGCTGTCGCGGCGCTGCGGCGGTTGCTTCATCGCACACGTGGTGCTGAGCCGGGGATCGTCTGCCGGGGAATGTCCCACCTCCATCCCATCCTTGTCTGCATGCTCTCCATCTCCACCCCATCTCCATCTCCACCCCATCTCCACCCCATCTCACCCCACCCCATCCCATCCCCATTCCCATCCCATCCCATCCCATCCCATCCCACCCCACCCCATCCCATCTCACCCCATCCCACCCCACCCCACCCCATCCCATCCCATTCCATCCCATCCCATCCCATCCCATCTCATCCCCATTCTCATCCCATCCCACCCCACCCCATCCCATCCCATCCCACCCCACCCCATTTCCATCCCATCCCATCCCATCCCACCCCATCCCACCCCACCCCATCCCATCTCACCCCATCCCATCCCACCCCACCCCATCCCACCCCACCCCATCCCATCTCACCCCATCCCATCCCACCCCACCCCATCCCACCCCACCCCATCCCATCCCACCCCACCCCATCCCATCTCACCCCATCCCACCCCACCCCACTCCATCCCATCCCATTCCATCCCATCCCATCCCATCCCATCTCATCCCCATTCTCATCCCATCCCACCCCACCCCATCCCATCTCACCCCATCCCATCCCACCCCATCCCATCCCACCCCACCCCATCCCATCCCACCCCACCCCATCCCATCTCACCCCATCCCACCCCACCCCACTCCATCCCATCCCATTCCATCCCATCCCATCCCATCCCATCTCATCCCCATTCTCATCCCATCCCACCCCACCCCATCCCATCCCATCCCATCCCACCCCATCCCACCCCACCCCATCCCATCTCACCCCATTCCATCCCACCCCATCCCACCCCACCCCACCCCATCCCATTCCATCCCATCCCATCCCCTCCCATTTCCATCCCATCCCATCCCATCCCCATCCCAGTCTCCACCCCAATCACCAGCCCCATTCTATTCCCACCTCAACCCTTTCCCATTCCCACCCTCATCCCATTCTATATCTAATCCCTTCCCATACTCACCCCCTTCCATCCCCATCCCATCCCTACACTACCTGTATCCTCATCTCATCCCTATTGTATCCCCATTCTCACCTCATTCCATCTCCAATCCCATCCCATTGCCATCCCAATCCCAGCCTCATTCCTATCCAAACCCAAATCCCAATCCCACCCCATCCCCACCTCGTCCCCATCCCCGTCCCCAGCCTCCATCCCAGTCTCATTCCCATCCCCACCCCGATCCCAATCCCAATCTCATTCCCATCCCATCCCAACCCACCCCCCTGCCCCCCTTGCTGTGCTCCATGTCCCCACACCCGGGGCACGATGCCCCCTCCCAGCACCCCTCACCCTCACTGCTGTACGGCATTGAGCTCAGGGAGTCCATGCTCTTGGCCGGGCGCAGGCTCAGCTTCCCACACTTCTCCTCTGTGGTGGGGGGACACAAGAGAGAGGATGGGGACGTGGGGGGGGGGGGCACAGAGGCACAGAGGGGGCGGGGGGGGGGGCGCCGCTCCCACCTTTCTCCTCTGCCTTCCCCAGCTTGCGCTTGGCGTCGGAGCGGCCCAGGTGGAAGATGGACTTCCATTTCTTGGCCTTCAGGGAGCCCTTCCTCCTGCGGGAGCAGCAGTGAGCGCACGCCTGTGCATCCTGTGCACAGCTCTGCATCCACACGTGTGTGCTTTGCACGCCTGTGTATCCCGTGCACAGCTCTGCACTGTGTGTGCTTTGCACGTCTGTGCATCCTGTGACAGCTCTGCACTGTGTGTGCTTTGCACGTCTGTGCATCCTGTGACAGCTCTGCACTGTGTGTGCTTTGCACGCCTGTGCATCCTGTGCACAGCTCTGCATCCACACGTGTGTGCTTTGCACGCCTGTGCATCCTGTGCACAGCTCTGCACTGTGTGTGCTTTGCACGCCTGTGCATCCTGTGCACAGCTCTGCATCCACACGTGTGTGCTTTGCACGCCTGTGCATCCTGTGCACAGCTCTGCACTGTGTGTGCTTTGCACGTCTGTGCATCCTGTGCACAGCTCTGCATCCACACGTGTGTGCTTTGCACGCCTGTGCATCCTGTGCACAGCTCTGCACTGTGTGTGCTTTGCACGCCTGTGCATCCTGTGCACAGCTCTGCATCCACACGTGTGTGCTTTGCACGCCTGTGCATCCTGTGCACAGCTCTGCACTGTGTGTGCTTTGCACGTCTGTGCATCCTGTGCACAGCTCTGCATCCACACGTGTGTGCTTTGCACGCCTGTGCATCCTGTGCACAGCTCTGCATTGTGTGTGCTTTGCACGCCGGTGTATCCGCGTCCCTGCCTGCGTGCGCTTCTGCTTCCGTGTGCATCGCTCTACCTGCTTGTGCAGCCACTGCACTGTGCAGATGCGTGTGTGTGATTCTGCATCCGTGTGTGGCTGTGCAAATGTGTGCACGGTTCTGCACGCTCATGCATGCTCGTGCGTACATGTGCTCGTGCATACATGTGGTCGTGCATACATGTGCTCGTGCATACATGTACTCGTGCATACATGTGGTCGTGCATACATGTACTCGTGCCTACATGTACTCGTGCCTACGTGTACTCGTGCATACATCTGCTCATGCATACATGTACTTGTGCCTACATGTACTCGTGCATACATGTCCTCGTGCATACATGTGCTCGTGCATACGTGTTCCTGCGTGCTGGAGCACACGCGTGCGCGTCCGCACCAACCTGTGTTCGCTGAGCTCGATGATGGTGTGGTAGGGCCGGATCGGGGGGGGCCCATCGCCCTGGCTGAGCGCTGCGGGGACGTTGTAGGGCCCCGACCCGTCCCCAGGGAACAACCGGGAGCGCCGCGCCGCCTCACCGCCTGCGGAGGGGTCAGGGGTCAGGGGTCAGAGGTCAGGGGGGCATAGGGACCCGGCCTGAGGGGTCAGGAGGGGTCAGTGAGCCATTTGTCATCCCTGTACCTCCGGGGTCACACTGCGGTGGGGGTCACAGGATCCAACATGAGGGGTTAGAGGTCAGGGGTCAGGAGGGGTCACAGGATCCAACATGAGGGGTTAGAGGTCAGGGGTCAGGAGGGGTCATAGGATCCAACATGAGGGGTTAGAGGTCAGGGGTCAGGAGGGGTCACAGGATTCAACATGAGGGGTTAGAGGTCAGGGGTCAGGAGGGGTCACAGGATCCAACATGAGAGGTTAGAGGTCAGGGGTCAGGAGGGGTCATTGGATCCAACATGAGGGGTTAGAGGTCAGGGGTCAGGAGGGGTCACAGGGGCAAATGTCATCCCCATCCCAGTGGGGACGTCCCATGGAGGGGTCAGCGGGGTCAGGAGGGATCATGGGGACACGTGTCACCCTTGTCCCAATGGGGACACGCTGCAGAGGGGTCCGGGCTCACGACAGGGACCCGACCTGAGGGGCCAGGGGTCAGGAGGGGTCATGGGACAACATACATCACCCCCATCCCAGTGGGAACACATTGCTGAGGGGTCAGAAGGTCAGGGGTCAGGAGGGGTCACGGGGCCGCGTCCCCCACGTCCCCCCCCACCCCCGTGGGGCCCCGTACCGCAGAGAGGCGCGTCCCCAAAGAGCTGCTCCACGTGGGTGAGGATGAACTCCACCACGATGGACTGCACCCGCACCTCCATGAACGCCGCCGTCCCGTTGAAACCCGTCGCCTCGATGTCCCTCGAGCTGCAGGGGGGGGGGGAGACGGGACACCGTGACACCGTGACACCGTGACGTCCCCTTCCACCCTGTGAGCTCATCACCCCCCGCCCCACATCCCCCCGTTGCTCACCGTAGCAGATTGGGGGCCCAGACGATGGCCAGGTTCCGGGCGTGCATGTTGGTGGTGTGGCTGTAGGATGCCATGCGCAGGAGGTGCCGCATCAGGAACTCCAACGTCCTGCAGCAACGGAGCCTCGTGGGGACATGGGGACGAGCGGCGTCCCCCTATGGGGTGACGTGATACCCGTAGGGGGGGGGGACCCTACAGCGTGTCAGGGACCCTCAGGCGGGGCCAGAAGCTCCATAGGGTGGCGTGAACTCCATAAAGTGGTGGCGGCCCTACTAGGGTGCGAGGAACCCCCATAAGGTGTCAGAGGTTCTTATGGGGTAACAGCCATAAGAGGAGGGGGCACAAACCCCACAGGGTGCTGGGGACCCCCATAACCTGCTGGAGTCTCTATGGGGATGTCAGGCAGCCCATGGAGTGACAGGAATCCCATATGGGGCCAGGAACCCCAGCAGGTGCCAGAAACCCCATAGGGAGCCCCATAATATCATGCAGACTCTATTGGGGTGCAAGGGAGCCCCATAACATGTCAAAGGCTCTTATGGGGTACCAAGAATCCGATAGGGACATAGGGATCCCATAGAATCCCATAGAATCCCAGGAGGTGCCAAAAACCCATAAGGTGCCAGGGACCCCCATAACATCGTGGAAGCCCTATTGGGGTGCAGAGGAGACTCTTATGGACTCTCAGAAACCCCATAGAGATGCAGGGAATCCCTACAGATGCCAGGACCCCCAGGAGGTGCCAGAAACCCCATAGGGTGGCGTGAACTCCATAAAGTGGTGGCGGCCCTACCAGGGTGCAAGGAACCCCCATAAGGTGTCAGAGGTCCTCCATAAGAGGAGGGGTCAACCCAGGAGGGGGCACAAACCCCACAGGGTGCTGGGGACCCCCATAACCTGCTGGAGTCTCTATGGGGATGTCAGGCAGCCCATGGAGTGACAGGAATCCCATATGGGGCCAGGAACCCCAGCAGGTGCCAGAAACCCCATAGGGAGCCCCATAATATCATGCAGACTCTATTGGGGTGCAGGGGAGCCCCATAACATGTCAAAGGCTCTTATGGGGTACCGAGAATCCGATAGGGACATAGGGATCCCATAGAATCCCATAGAATCCCAGGAGGTGCCAAAAAACCCATAAGGTGCCAGGGACCCCCATAACATCGTGGAAGCCCTATTGGGGTGCAGAGGAGACTCCTATGGACTATCAGAAACCCCATAGAGACGCAGGGATCCCTATGGATGCCAGGACCCCCAGGAGGTGCCAGAAACCCCATAGGGTGCCCAGGAGCCCCATAGCACTCTGGGGATGCTACTGGGGTGCAGGGGACCCTCATAACCTGCTGGTGACACTCGAGGTTGCCAAGGGTCCCCATCAGACACTGGGGTCTCCTGTAGGGTCCCTGTAGGGTCCTGTAGGGTCCTGTAGGGCCGACCCCGCTGCGTACCTATAGTGGGGGGGGGGCAGCTCCTTCAGCACCTCCTTGATCTTCACCAGGCGCGCCTCCTCCATCTGTGTGGCCACCGCATCCTGGGGGGGGGGGGGGGGGACAGGGTGACATGGGGACGATGTGACAGGGGGCGCTGCCACCATGGGGACACTTCTCAGGGCCTGAGCTGGCATCCCCGTGTCCCAGCATCCTCATTGTCCCCAGTTGTTCCAGTACCCCTGGCATCCCAGTTGTCCCCAGGATCCCATTCCAAGTGTCCCCATGTCCCCCTCTTCCCAGTGTCCCCATGTGCCCATGTCCTCGTGCCCCCATGTCTCTCTGTCCCCAGTGTCCCCATGTCCCCATACCCCTGGCATCCCAGTTGCCCCCAGCATCCTGTCCCCAGTGTCCCCATGTCTCCATGTCCCCCTCTCTCCATCAGTGCCCCCAGTGTCCCCATGTGCCCATGTCCTCGTGCCCCCATGTCTCTCTGTCCCCAGTGTCCCCAGTGTCCCCATATCCCTGGCATCCCAGTTGTCCCCAGCATCCTGTCCCCAGTGTCCCCATGTCCCTGTATCCTTGGGATCCTCACTGTCCCCAGTGTCTCTTGTCCCCCTGTCCCCACATCCCCATGTCCCACCATCCCCAGTGTCCCCTGCACCCTTAGTGCCCCCAGTGTCCTCGTGTCCCACTAACTCCAGTGCTCCCAGTGTCCCCACATCCTGCTCTCCCCATCAATGTCCCCGTGTCCCCATGTCTCCATGTCCCCCTGTCCCCATGTCCCCAGTGTCCCCATGTCTCCATGTCCCCCTCTCTCCATCAGTGCCCCCAGTGTCCCCCCCCGTTCCCACATCCCCACACCCCTGTGTCCCCATCCGTGTCCCTGTGTCTCCAGCAGCGTCTCCACATCCTCGTGCCCTTCTTCCTCCAGCACTGTCCCCATGTCCCCACACCCCTCTCCCCATCAATGTCCCCATGTCCCCAGCGTCCCCACGTCCTCCTCTCTCCATCAGCGCCCCCAGTGTCCCTACACCCCTCTCCCCCCAGCGCTGTCCCCCCAGGGGACAGGAGGTGACCCTGTGGGGCCGTGGGCTCACGGCGAAGCGGTCGTAGAGGCGGTAGGTGAGCAGCGGGTTGGGCAGCTCACGGAAATACGCCTTGCAGAGCGAGCTGACACAGTGGATGTCCTGCAGGTACACGTCCTTGTGCAGGTCCGGGCTGCGCTCCCCATCAAACTCTTGGCTGGATGGTGAGAGATGTGGGGTCAAAGTTGGGGCCAGTGCTGGCGCTGCGCCTTGGGGTGGTGGGGATGCAGGGATGGATGTGGGGATGCAGGGATGGATGGGGGGATGCAGGGATGGATGGGGGGGATGCAGAGATGTGGGGATGCAGGTATGGATGGGGGGATGCAGGGATGGATGGGGGGATGCAGGGATGGATGGGGGGATGCAGGGATGTGGGGATGCAGGGATGGATGGGGGGATGCAGGTATGGATGGGGGGATGCAGGGATGGATGGGGGGATGCAGGGATGTGGGGATGCAGGGATGGATGGGGGGATGCAGGGATGGATGGGGGGATGCAGGGATGTGGGGATGCAGGGATGGATGGGGGGATGCAGGGATGGATGGGGGGATGCAGGGATGTGGGGATGCAGGGATGGATGGGGGGATGCAGGGATGGATGGGGGGATGCAGGGATGTGAGGACAATCGGGGTGTTGGGGAAAGAGGGACATGGGGACACTGAGGACAGCGGGGATGTCAGGGATAGAGGGGCATGGGGACAATTGGGATGTTGAGGATCGGGGGACATGGGGACACTGGGGATACTGGGAACACTGGGAACATTGGGGACAGAGAGAAATGGGGCTGCCAGCGATACATGGATGTGGGGACACTGGGGGCACTGGGGATGCCAGAAATATAGGGACGTGGGGACGCAGGGGACGATGCAGATGGTGGGGATGAAAGGACAGGGGGCCACAGGGACACAGGGGACAATTGGGAACCAGGGATGCAGGGACCTGGGGACACTGGAGATAGAAGGACATGGAGACACTGGTGACAGTGAGGATGTAGGGATACAGTGACACGAGGACACCTGGAATGCCAGGGATACGGGGACATGGGAACACTGGGGATGGGGGAACACAGCGAAAGAGGGAAGGTGAGCAGGGGAGGGCAGGAGGGGAGGGCAGGGGGATGGGAGCACTGCTGTGCCAGGGGCAGATCCTGGTTGTCCCCTTCCCTGTCCCCTTCGCCATCCCACCTCCATCCCACCTAAATCTCAACTCCATCCCACCTCCATCCCATCTCCATCCCACCTCCATCCCTCCTCCATCCCGCCTCCATCCCATTTCCATCCCACCTCCATCCCATCTCCATCCCACCTCCATCCCACCTCCATCCCACCTCCATCCCACCTCCATCCCTCCTCCATCCCTCCTCCATCCCACCTCCATCCCACCTCCATCCCTCCTCCATCCCACCTCCATCCCACCTCCATCCCATCTCCATTCCAACCGAATCTCCCTGCCTTCTGTCCCATCCCCATTTCCCCCCCAGCTCCAAATCCATCCCATCCATTCACCCCTCCATCCTTCCCCCACTTCCATCTCCATCCCACCTGCTCCCATTTCTGTTCATCTGTATCTTCTTCCCATCCGGTCCCAGTCCCGTCTCCCCACCTCCAAACCCATCCCACCTATTTTCGCTCCCATCCTTCTCCCATTTCTATCTCCACCCCATCAGCCCCCACCTCCACCCCCACCCCACCTCCATCCCACTTCCCTCCTGCCCCCCACCCCCATCCCCTCTCACCGCAGCCTCTGGATGTTGGAGGAGACCCCAGACAGCCGATAGATGCCATCCACCACCCCGTGCTGCTCCACGAACTCAGTGCAGCTCCGCAGCACCTGCGGCACTGCGGGACGGGCACCGCTGGCACCGCGGCCCCACGGAGCCCCCAGCCCCAAATCCGCCCCTCCAGACCCAAATCTAAACCCTCCCAGCCCCAAAACTGCCTCCCCAGCCCCAAATCTTCTCCTCCGCACCCCAGACCTTCTCCCCACTGAGAGCAGGGGGTGACAAGACGGACCGGGTCCTCACTGTGCTGACACCTCTATGGGGCAGCTGGTCCCAGATGGAGACCAATGGGACCCGGGGATGAGGTCACCAAATCCCAGAGGTGAGGCCACCATCCCTGATCCCATGGGAGCAGCCACCGGGATGCTGAGGATGAGGCCACCAGGATGAGGCCACGAAGACCTCATGGATGAGGCCGCCAAGATCCCAAGAATGAGGCCACCAAGATCTTAAGGGTGAGGCCGAGATCCTGAGGATGAGGCCACCAAATTCCCAAAAACGAAGCCACCAGGATCCTAAGGCTGAGGCCACCAAATCTCAGGACGAGGCCACGAAGACCCCATGGATGAGGCTGCCAAGATCCCAAGAATGAGGCCACCAAATCCCCAAGAAAGAGGCCACCAAGATCTTAAGGGTGAGGCCGCGATCCTGAGGATGAGGCCACCGAAATCCCTAGAATGAGGCCACCAAATCCCCGGATGATGCCACCAAGGTCTTATGGCGGAGGCAACAAAGATCCCTTGGGTGAGGCCAAGATCCTGAGGATAAGGTCACCAGATCTCAGGATGAGGCCACGACTGTGGGGTCACCAGGATCCTGAGGATGAGGCCACCAGATCTCAGGACGGGGCCACCAAACCCCCGAGAATGAGGCCACCGAATGCGAGGATGATGAGGCCCCCGAGATCCTACGGGTGACAGCCCCAAATCTCAGTACGAGGCCACAGGGATCCCACGGGTGAGGCCAAGAACCCCCGGATGAGGTCCCCAACCCCAGGATGCCGCCGCCAAGCCCCGCAGTGACCCCCCCTGGAGCCGGGACTCCATTCCACCCCACGGAGGAGACCCCCAGTGTTCCGGGTTCCTCCCTGGGCCGCTCCCCAGCCGTTACTCAACGCCGTGATGCAACCGCATGGCGCCGTCCCCACGTCCCCTCCCCGCTTCCTCCATGGGGATCGGTCCCAGGGGCGACCCCCGCTTACGAACCCCTTCCCCACTTCCCCCAGGACCTCCCTCCCCCCTCCCCAAAAATCACCGTCCTTCCCCGACTGCTGCAGGTGCTCCAGGAGGTCGCAGCCGAACACTTTCTCCTTGGCGCCGCCGCCTTTGCGCTTCGCCTTCTGCCGCGCTTTGAGTGCCAACGACATGGGGACAGCGGGGACCCCCGGAGGGTCACCTCCTCCTGCCCATGGCCTCCTCCCCCACCCCCCCCCCCACCGCTCAGCTCCGGGGGGAGGAAGCGCAGCTCAGAGCCCCGTGCTCAGCCCTGACGCAGCTTCGAGGCCCCGCACTCCGCTTCCTTCGGGGCGGCTTCCTGCCTCGGCGTCGAGAGAAACCGCAGGGCAGGGCTGGGTGCTGGGCTTCCGCGCTGCCCCACGGCCTTGTGCGCCTGTGAGCCCTCGTGCAACGCGGGGCCGGGCCTGGTGTGCGCTCACACGTCTTTCTCCTTGCTGTCTGTGCTTGGGAGTCCGGCTTCGTGCTTGTGCAAAGCCGTGCAGCCTTGGGCACAGCGGTGTGTGGTTGTGCGCGGCTGTGCAGCCCTGTGCATGGCTGTGCGTGGCTGTGCATCCCTGTGGGCCCTTGTGCATGGCAGTTCATGGCTGTGCATGGCTGTGCATCCCTGTGCATGGCTGTGCATGGCTGTGCAGCCCTGTGCATCCCTGTGCAGCCCTGTGCATCCCTGTGCATGGCAGTGCATCCCTGTGCATGGCTGTGCATGGCTGTGCATCCTTGTGCATCCCTGTGCATGGCAGTGCATCCCTGTGCATCCCTGTGCATGGCTGTGCATCCCTGTGCATCCTTGTGCATCCCTGTGCATGGCAGTGCATGGCTGTGCATGGCTGTGCATGGCAGTGCATCCTTGTGCATGGCTGTGCATCCCTGTGCATGGCTGTGCATGGCAGTGCATCCTTGTGGATCCTTCTGCATGGCAGTGCATCCCTGTGCATGGCTGTGCATCCTTCTCCATGGCAGTGCATCCCTGTGCATGGCAGTGAATGGCTGTGCATTCTTCTCCATGGCTGTGCATCCTTGTGCATCCCTGTGCATGGCTGTACATGGCTGTGCATCCTTCTCCACAGCTGTGCTTGGTTGCACAGCCTTCTTTGTGCTTGTGCCAAGCCGTGGGGGCCTTGCACATTGGTGCATGGCTGCGTATCCTTTTCCATGCTGTCCACAGTTGTGCATCCTTTGTGGTTGCACAAAGCTGTGCGGCCTTGGGCACGGTGCTGCACGGTTGCGTATGGCCGTGCATCTTTGTGCACGGTTGCACTGCTCTCCATAGCTGTGCTTGGTTGCACATCCGTGCCCAAGCTCGTGCAAAGCCCTGTGGCCTCGGCTGTGCTGCTGCAGCGTTGTGCATCCTTATGCATGGCTGTGCACCCTCCTCCATGGTTGCACTTGCTGGCATGGCCTCGCTCATGCTGCTGCAAAGCGGCCTCGTGCAGGGCTGTGCAGGGCTGCAATCCCCGCTTACACACTCACACATCCTCCTCCACGGTTGTGCAAACCCTCGCGCCCCCATGCGTGGCTCTGCGTGGTCGCACAGCCTCATCTACGGTGCTGCACCCCCAGCACCCTTTTCCATGGCCGTGCAAAATCACAGAATGACACAGAATCGCAGGGCTTGGAAGGGAGCTGCAGAGCTCATGGAGTCCAACCCCCTGCCCCAGCCGTTCCTACAGCAGGGCGCACAGCCCAGCATCCAGGCAGGTCTGGAACATCTGCAGAGCAGGAGACTCCACCACCTCCCTGGGCAGCTGCTGCAGTGAGCAGTGGAACCATAGAGACACATTGGGACCCATAGAGACATGTTGGGATCCATTGGGATCCATAGAGACACATTGGGACCCATTGGGACCCATAGAGACACGTTGGGACCATTAGAGACATGTTGGGATCCATTGGGATCCATAGAGACACATTGGGACCCATTGGGACCCATAGAGACACGTTGAGACCCATAGAGACACGTTGGGACACATTGGGACCCATAGAGACACATTGGGGCCCATAGAGACACGTTGAGACCCATAGAGACACGTTGGAACCCATTGGGGCCCATAGAGACGCGTTGGGACCCACAGAGACACATTGGGACCCATAGAGACGCGTTGGGACTCATAGAGACACGTTGGGATCCATTGGGATCCATAGAGACACATTGGGACCCATTGGGACCCATAGAGACACGTTGGGACCCATAGAGACACATGGGGACCCATAGAGACACATGGGGACCCATAGAGACACGTTGGGACCCATAGGGACACGTTGAGACCCATAGAGACATGTTGAGACCCATAGAGACACATGGGGACCCATAGAGACACGTTGGGACCCATTGGGAACCATAGAGACACAATGGGACCCACTGGGATCCATAGAGACACGTTGGGATCCATAGAGACACATGGGGACCCATAGAGACACGTTGGGACCCATAGAGACACATGGGGACCCATAGAGACACGTTGGGACCCATAGAGACACATGGGGACTCATAGAGACACATGGGGACCCATTGGGACCCATTGGGACCCATAGAGACCCATTGGGACCCATAGAAACACATTGGGACCCATTGGGACCCATTGGGACCCATAGAGACATGTTGGGACCCATTGGGGCCCATAGAGACGCATTGGGACCCATTGGGACCCATAGAGACACATTGGGACCCATTGGGGCCCATAGAGACACATTGGGACCCATTGGGGCCCATAGAGACACATTGGGACCCATTGGGACCCATAGAGACACATTGGGACCCATTGGGACCCATAGAGACACATTGGGACTCATAGAGACACGTTGGGACCCATAGAGACACATTGGGACCCATTGGGACCCATAGAGACACATTGGGACCCATTGGGACCCATAGAGACACATTGGGACCCATTGGGACCCATAGAGACCCATTGGGACTCATAGAGACACGTTGGGACCCATAGAGACACATTGGGACCCATTGGGGCCCCTAGAGACACATAGAGACACGTTGGGACCCATTGGGACCCATAGAGACATGTTGGGACCCATAGAGACACATGGGGACTCATAGAGACACATGGGGACCCATTGGGACCCATTGGGACCCATAGAGACCCATTGGGACCCATAGAAACACATTGGGACCCATTGGGACCCATTGGGACCCATAGAGACATGTTGGGACCCATTGGGGCCCATAGAGACACATTGGGACCCATTGGGACCCATAGAGACACATTGGGACCCATTGGGGCCCATAGAGACACATTGGGACCCATTGGGACCCATAGAGACACATTGGGACCCATTGGGACCCATAGAGACCCATTGGGACTCATAGAGACACGTTGGGACCCATAGAGACACATTGGGACCCATTGGGGCCCATAGAGACACATAGAGACACGTTGGGACCCATTGGGACCCATAGAGACATGTTGGGACCCATAGAGACACATTGGGACCCATTGGGACCCATAGAAACACATTGGGACCCACTGGGACCCATAGAGACACGTTGGGACCCACTAGGACCCATAGAGACCCATTGGGACCCATAGAGACACATTGGGACCCATTGGGACCCATAGAAACACATTGGGACCCACTGGGACCCATAGAAACACATTGGGACACACTGGGACCCATAGAGACACGTTGGGACCCATTGGGACCCATAGAGACATGTTGGGACCCATAGAGACACGTTGAGACCCATAGAGACACGTTGGGACCCATTGGGACCCATAGAGACCCATTGGGACCCATAGAGACCCACTGGGACCCACAGACTCCCCCCCCTCCCCGGTGCCCGTTCCCGTGCTCCATTTTATCTCGCCGCCTCGCGCTGGCAGGGTTTTGTGATTCCCGGTTCTCTGTCCCACATCGCGACATCGTGGAGGCACTGGGATTTCAACCATCACTGCTGGAGCCCTGGGCGCCTGCCCAGCAGCAGCAGCAGAACTGCATTCCCCGGGGGACCCTGAGGTCGGGGGGGGGAGGTTCAACTCCTGCCGGCTCACCTGCTGCTCTTTTCCTCTGCTCTCGGTTGTGGGCGCTGCTCGTCTCCCCGCTGCTCAACTGCGCATCTCAGCTCAGGTTGCGGTGAGGCCAATCCACCCTTCTGCACATTCTCTCTCATTATATTCGATTGATCAGCTTCCGTTCTGATCATACTGCATTATAGTGCGTTCTCTTGCATTCCGACAATATTCTTAGCAAATTACTCTCTTCCTCCTCAGATCGTTGCCGCTGTTTTTAATCATTTTGGGGTCCCCCGTTTCCTTTTTTTCCCGGATCCGCGGATCCCTCCGCCCCGCTCGCCACGGAACCGGGCCGAACCAGCCCTTAAACCGCCGACACGCGCGCCGCTGCCAATCATCCATCGCTGCGCACGGTGGCTCGCCGTGGTCGCGCAGCCTTGCGCTCGGCCACAGCCGCCCCCCCTCAGCCACGATCCTGCAGCCTGGCGCACGGTTCGCTCCTCCGCGGCCGCGCCAATCTCCCCAACGTCTCTCCGTGGCTGCGCGGAGCCGCTTTCGGCCGTGCCGCCGCCTCCCATCGCTCTGCGCCCCCACTGCAAACTCGCGCACCCTCGCGCATCGCTCCGCACCCGCAGCCCCGCTCACGCTCGCTCTCCCTCGCGCATCGCGGCACGCTCACGCAGCGGGGCCCCCTCACGCTCACACTTTTGCACGCTCACACTTTTGCACGCTCACTCTTTTGCACGCTCACTCTTTTGCACGCTCACTCTTTTGCACGCTCACACTTTCGCACGCTCACAGCCCTTCCCTTCTGCTCGCACCGACAGAGCCGTGCGCGCCGCTCCCAGGTGTTTTATTTACAGCCGAGCAGCGCGGATCCGAAACGGCGATGGGGGTTTGGGGGTTTGGGGGGGGGGGGGAGGAGGGAGGGGGGCGCTGGGGAACGACCCCCCGCCCTGTAAGCTGTGTGCCTACGCAGTCCTATACACCTATGTACAGCAGCGCTATCTACAGCACGGACCCCCGCCATGGGGGGAAACAACGGCGGTGCCCCACGGGAAGCTGCGTTCCAAGTCGGGACCCCGCGCTGTGAGCAGGGGGAGTGGCAGTGGGGGGGGGGGGGGGGCGACCCGTGGGGTCCCCGTGTCCCCAGCGTGGCAGCAGCACGGGTGGCATTTGGGGACGGGGCTCGGCGCACGTCCCCAGTTCTGTGGCGTGTACAGAGGTGGCATTTGGGGACGGGGCTCCGTCCTGGGTCGTGGCACATGTCCCCAGCCTTGTCCCATGCAGCCGGGGTGGCACACGGGGACAGAAGCCCATCCTGGTGGCACAGTACATGTCCCCAAACCTGCACCAAGCGGCAGAGGTGGCATCTGGGGACAGAGTCCTGGTGGCACAGCGTGTATCCCCAGCCTCATGCCAAGCAGAGAGTGGCATCTAGGGACAGGACGCCATCCTGGTGGCACAGAGCGTGTCCCCAACCCTGTTCCAAGCAGCAGAGGTGGCATCTGGGGACAGGAACCCAGCAAAGTGCACATCCCCAACCTCACACCAGCAGCACGGGTGGCATTTGGGGACAAAACCCCATCCTGATGTCACGGCGCACGTCCTCAGCCCTGCACCAAGCAGCGGGGGTGGCATCTGGGGACAGAGTCCCAGCGGCACAGCATGCGTCCCAGATGCAGTGCGTTTGGGGACAGGAGCCCTCCTGGCGGCACGGCGCACGTCCCCAGTCCTGCGCCGTGCAGCAGAGGTGGCATTTTGGGGACAGAGTCCTGCTGCGCAGCGCACGTCCCCAACATTGTCCCAAGCAGCAGAGGTGGCATTTGGAGACAAGAGTCCATTCTTGGGGCACGGCGCGTGTCCCCAGCTCGGTGCCAGCAGCGAGGGTGCCGTGTGGGGACCCAGAGGCGCTACCAGCACCGAGGGCGGCGTTTGGGGATGGAGCCCCATCCTGGTGGCACGGCGCGTGTCCCCAACCTCGTGCCAGCACCAGGGGTGGGTGACACGCGGGCTCGGAGCGCACAGCACACGTCCCAGATGCGGAGCGTTTGGGGACAGACCTCCCGTCCCCACGACACAGCGCGCGTCCCCAACCTCACGCCGGCACCGGGGGGTGACGTTGGGGGACGGGACGCAGCGGCACCGCGCCGGGGTGGCAGGGAGGGGACGGCGGCGTGTCGATGTCCCCCCCCTCGGCCCCGTGTCCCCGCTCACACCAGGTGCCCGCGCCCATTGATGTAGATGCCGTTGGTGCTGGGCCGTGCCTGCAGCATGCCGTTCTCCTGCACAAAGTGCGTCATTGCCTGCTTGATGGGGTTGTCCCCACCGTCCTCCTCCTCCTCCTTCACCTCTTTGCCCTCCAGGGACGGGGACAGCAGTGGGGACACGGGGACTTCGGTCTGCGTCTCGATCTCCCGCACCGTGGACAGGGTGGAGTAGCTGCGGCCCTCGGCCTCTTCACTCTGCAGGGACGCGTGGCCACCTCGCGTCACCTCGTGTCACCAATGTCACCCTAACCCCAACCCCACTTCCAGCCCCACAGGTGCCCCGACCCCCACCCCCATGGGCACCTCAACCCCCGTCCATATGGGCACCCCGACCCCCAGCCCCATGGACACCTCGACCCCCATCCATATGGGCACCCCGACCCCCACCCCCATGGGTACCCTGACCCCCGTCCATATGGGCACCCCGACCCCCACCCCCATGGGCACCTTGACCCCCGTCCATATGGGCACCCCAACCCCCACCCCCACGGGTACCTCGACCCCCATCCATATGGGCACTCTGACCCCCACCCCCATGGGCACCTCAACCCCCGTCCATATGGGCACCCTGACCCCCACCCCCATGGGCACCTCAACCCCCGTCCATATGGGCACCCTGACCCCCACCCCCACGGGTACCTCGACCCCCATCCATATGGGCACTCTGACCCCCACCCCCATGGGCACCTCAACCCCCGTCCATATGGGCACCCTGACCCCCACCCCCATGGGCACCTCAACCCCCGTCCATATGGGCACCCTGACCCCCACCCCCACGGGTACCTCGACCCCCATCCATATGGGCACTCTGACCCCCACCCCCATGGGTACCTCGACCCCCGTCCATATGGGCACCTCCTCCCCCACCCCCATGGGCACCCCGACCCCTGTCCATATGGGCACCCTGACCTCCACCCCCATGGGCACCTCAACCCCCGTCCATATGGGCATCTCAACCCCCATCCATACGGGCACCCTGACCCCCACCCCCATGGGCACCTCGACCCCTGTCCATATGGGCACCCTGACCCCCTCCACATGAGCACCCCAACCCCTACCCCCACAGCATCCCCCACCCCACGGACACCCCGATGCTCAGTCCCTCTTGAACCCCCCACGCACGAAGCCGCCGTGCGCAGGCTGCAAGGCACACAGCAGCAGGGAGGGATTGGCACGGGGACACGGCGGGGCCGTTCCGAAGCCCAAACGCGGAGCTCACCATCGCAGAGCAGATGCTGGTGCCACGCAGGCTGTCCCCTCGCAGGCTGTCCCCTCGCAGGCTGTCCCCTCGCAGGCTGCCCTGCCGGCTCTCCGTGCGCAGCTGCAGCGTCTCCTCCAGCTGCAGAGCCGCGCTGTCAGAACCCAGGCGCCGCCGCGGCTCCCCGTGGGATCCCCAATGCTCCCCACACACTGCGGCGCTCGGCCCCACGGCCACCCAACATCCACCCCCACGGCGCCCCCATCCCCATGGCGACTCAACATTCAGCCCCCTGGGCACCGCTCCCAGCTCCACAGCGCCCCAATTCCCATCCCTACAGCACCTTCATATCCAGCCCCATGGCCAAGCCAGTCTCCATCCCCAGAGCACCCGAAGACCCACAACCGTGGATACCCCAATCCCCCCAGTGCCCATGCCCACAGAACCCCAATTCCCCATCCCCGTGGCATCCTAATGTTCAGCCCCGTGGATCCACAATTCCCAGCCCCACGGCAGCCCAGGGCACAGCGCCATCGGTACCCCAATCCCTACCCCCACAGCACCCCGATTCCTGCCCCCATGAGAACCCCGATCCCCATCCCCACGGCACCCCAATCTCCAGCCCTATGGGAATTCCAATTCCCCTCCACGTGGCCTCCACTTCCCACCCCAAAAAGCACCCCAATATCCAGCCCCATGGCACCCCAATCCCCATCCCAAAAGCACCCCAATATCCAGCCCCATGGCACCCCAATCCCCATCCCAAAAGCACCCCAATATCCAGCCCCATGGCACCCCAATCCCCATCCCAAAAGCACCCCAATATCCAGCCCCACGGCACCCCAATCCCCACCCCCATGGCACCCCGATCCCCATCCCAAATGCACCCTAAAATCCAGCCCCATGGCACCCCGATCCCCATCCCCATGGCACCCCAATATCCAGCCCTATGGGCATTCCAATTCCCCTCCCCATGGCACCTCAACCCCCACCCCAAAAGCACCCTAATATCCAGCCCCTCAGCACCCCAACCCCCATCCCAAAAGCACCCCAATTCCCATCCCCACGGCACCCCAATATCCAGCCCTATGGGAATTCCAATTCCCCTCCCCGTGGCCTCCAATTCCCACCCCAAATGCACCCTAATATCCAGCCCCATGGCACCCCAATCCCCCCCCCCTTGGCACCCCGATCCCCATCCCCACGGCACCCCAATATCCAGCCCCACAGACATTCCAATTCCCCTCCCCATGGCACCCCAATCCCCACCCCAAAAGCACCCTAATACCCAGCCCCACGGCACCCCAATCCCCACCCCCCTTGGCACCCCAATTCCCATCCCCACGGCACCCCAATATCCAGCCCTGTGGGAATTCCAATTCCCCTCCCCATGGCCTCCAATTCCCACCCCAAATGCACCCTAGTATCCAGCTCCACGGCACCCCAATCCCCACCCCCATGGCACCCCGATCCCCATCCCAAATGCACCCTAATATCCAGCCCCATGGCACCCCAATTCCCACCCCCTTGGCACCTCAATTCCCATCCCCACGGCACCCCAATATCCAGCCCCACAGACATTCCAATTCCCCTCCCCATGGCACCCCAATCCCCATCCCAAAAGCACCCCAATATCCAGCCCCATGGCACCCCAATCCCCACCACCTTGGCACCACCAATTCCCATCCCAAAAGCACCCTAATACCCAGCCACATGGCACTCCAACCCCCATCCCAAAAGCACCCCCATATCCAGCCCCATGGCACCCCAATCCCCATCTCCTTGGGCACCCCAATATCCAGCCCCATGGCACCCCAATTCCCCTCCCCGTGGCCTCCAACCCCCATCCCAAAAGCACCCCAATATCCAGCCCCATGGCACCCCAATCCCCACCCCAAAAGCACCCCAATCCCCACCCCCTTGCACCCCAAAGCTCAGTACCTCACAGATACCCCAATCCCCCCCCCTTGTCACCCCAATTCCCATCCTCACAGCACCCCAAAATCCAGTTCACCACAAATATCCCATCCCCATCCCGCTGCCTCCTCCCCGGAGACCCCCAGCACCCCTCACCCCGTCCCCCACCTGGGTGCGCGTGTCGGTGCTGTGACTGGAGTGCAGGCGGCGGATGGAGTTCTCCCGTGTGAGCGTCAGCTCCTCCTCACTGTGGGGCCACACCTCAGTGAGGGCCCCCATGGGGTCTGTGGGTCCCTCCATGGGGTCTGTGGGTCCCTCCATGGGGTCTGTAGGTCCCCCCATGGGGTCTGTGGGTCCCTCCATGGGGTCTGTAGGTCCCCCCATGGGGTCTGTGGGTCCCTCCATGGGGTCTGTGGGTCCCTCCATGGGGTCTGTGGGTCGCCCCATGGGGTCTGTGGGTCCCCCCATGGGGTCTGTAGGTCCCTCCATGGGGTCTTTAGGGTCCAAGTGGTCCCCCCATGGGGTCCGTGGGGTCTACGGGTTCCACCATGGAGTACGTGGGGTCTATGGGTTCCATGGGGTCTGTGGGAGTCCTACCATAGGATCCATAGGGCTTATGGGGTCCACAGGGCTTATGGGGTCTATGGGGTCCAACCATGGGTTCTATGGGGTTCCACCACGGGGTCCATGGTGTCTAAGAGGTCCCACCTTGGGGTCCCACCATGGGGTCCTTGGGGTCTGTGGATTCCCACCATGGGGTAGATGGGGTCTATGGGGTTCCACCATGGGGTCTGTGGGGTCTACAGGGGTCCTTGGGGTCCATGTGGTCCCACCATGGGGTCCCACCATGGGGTCCTTGGGGTCTGTGGATTCCCACCATGGGGTAGATGGGGTCTATGGGGTTCCACCATGGGGTCTGTGGGGTCTACAGGGACTTTGGGGTCCAAGTGGTCCCATCATGGGGGTCCCACCAGGGGGTCCCACCATGCAGCCCATGGGTTCCACTATGGGGTCTACGGGGTCCATGGGGTCCCTCCGTAGGGTAGGTGGGGTCTGTGGGATCCCACCACAGGGTCCATGGGGTCTATGGGGTCCCACCGTGGGTCCTTCACGTCCATGGGATTCCACCATTGGGTCACGTCTTGGTCTCCCACCATGGGGTCCCACCATGGTGTCCATGGGGTTCCACTATGGGGGCCCTTGGGGTCTGTGGGTTCCCACCATGGGGTAGATGGGGTCTATGGGGTTCCACCATGGGGTCCGTGGGGTCTACGGGGTCCTTGGGGTCCATGTGGTCCCATCATATGGTCCCACCATGGGGTCCCACCATGCAGCCCATGGGGTTCCACTATGGGGTCTACGGGGTCCGTGGGGTCCCACCATAGGGTAGGGTGGGGCCTGTAGGATCCCACCACAGGGTCCATGGGGTCTATGGGGGTCCCACCATGGGGTCCGTGGGGTCTACAGGGTCCTTGGGGTCCAAGTGGTCCCATCCTATGGTCCCACCATGGGGTCCCACCATGGGGTCCCACCATGCAGCCCATGGGGTTCCACTATGGGGTTTACAGGGTCCATAGGGTCCCACCGTAGGGTAGGTGGGGTCTGTGGGATCCCACCACATGGTCCATGGGGTCTATAGGGTCCCACCATGGGGACCCACCATAGGGTCCATGGGGTTCCACCATGAGGTCCGTGGGGTCTGTGGGTTCCCACCATGGGGTAGATGGGGTCTATGGGTTCCACATGGGGTCCGTGGGGTCTACAGGGTCCTTGGGGTCCATGGGGTCCCACCATAGGGTATGTGGGGCCTGTAGGATCCCACCACAGGGTCCATGGGGTCTATGGGGTTCCACCATGAGGTCTGTGGGGCCTACAGGGACCTTGGGGTCCATGTGGTCCCATCCTATGGTCCCACCATGGGGTCCCACCATGCAGCCCATGGGGTTCCACCCCACAGGGGTTCCATGGGGTCCATGGGGTCCCACTGTAGGGTAGGTGGGGCCTGTGGGATCCCAACACAGGGTCCATGGTGTCCATGGGGTCCCACCATGGGGTCCCACCGAGGGGTCCTTCACATCCATGGGGTCCCACCATGGGGTCCCTGGGGTCTGTGGGTTCCCACCATGGGGTAGATGGGGTCTATGGGGTTCCACCATGGGGTCTGTGGGGTCTACAGGGTCCTTGGGGTCCAAGTGGTTCCCATCCTATGGTCCCACCATGGGGTCCCACCATAGGGTAGGTGGGGCCTGTGGGATCCCACCATAGGGTCCATGGGGTCCCACCGTGGGGTCCTTCACGGTCCATGGGGTCCCACCTTGGGGTCCCACCTTGGGGGTCCCACAGTGGGGTCTGTGGGGTCTACAGGGTCCTTGGGGTCCAAGTGGGGTCCAACTATGGTCCCACCATGGGGTCCCACCATGGGGTCCCACTATGGGGTCTACAGGGTCCGTAGGGTCTACAGGGTCCTTGGGGTCCAAGTGGTCCCATCCTATGGTCCCACCTTGGGGTCCCACCTTGGGTCCCACCTTGGGGTCCCACCATGGGGTCACGGGGTCCCACCCCCCATCCCCCCCCACGCCCGGCTCTTACTACTTCTCAGAGATGCGCTTGGTCTTGCGCTTGTGGTACAGCGTCATGACGACGACGACGACGACGAGGACGCAGAGCAGCACGGCGGCGATGACGCCCACCACCACCACCGAGGCCGACACCAGGTCCACCCTCCTCACCTCGTCCTCTGCGGGGACAGCGGGGGGCAGTGAGCGGGGGGAGAGGGACGGGGGGAGGGATGGGAATGGGGGGATGGGGGCAGGGATGGGGGATGGAGACACGGAGGGGTGGAGAGGGGGGGGGAGGAGGGGAGGGGAGAGGAACGGTTTAGGGAAGGAAGGATGGAGGGAGGGAGGGAGAGAGAGATGGAGGGTGAAGAGGGGAGAGGAGGGAAGGAGGGGGGGAGAGATGGAGGGGATAGAGAAAGTGAAGGATGGAGGGAGGGAGGGAGAGACGGAGGGGTGAAGAGGGGAAAGGAGAGAAGGAGGGAGGGAAGGAAGGAGGGAGGGAGAGATGGAGGGGATAGAGAGAGAAAGTGAAGGATGGAGGGAGGGGAGGGAGGGAGGGGTGAAGAGGGGAAAGGAGAGAAGGAGGGAGGGAAGGAAGGAGGGAGGGAGAGATGGAGGGGATAGAGAGAGAAAGTGAAGGATGGAGGGAGGGAGGGAGGGGGGACGGAATGGGGGTGAGAAGTGGATGGAGGATGAGTACAGCAATGGATGAACGGACGGAGGGGTGGGCAGACGGACCGACGGACAGAGGTGGCAGGACGGAAAGACAGACGGAAGGGTGAGCAGAGAGCTGAGCAAGCAGGAGGACAGGAAGAATGGATGAGTAAATGCATGAGTGGAAGGAGTGGGGATGAGTGGACGGGTGAGCAGACAGGGGTGGATGAGCAGACAGGGGAGTGGATGGCGGGCAGGGAGGGGGGGTGAGGGGTGGGGCAGAAAAGGGCCGGGGGGGGCAAAGGGGTGGGGGGAGATGGATGGGGGATGGGAATGGATGGGGGGTGGGAAGATGGGGGGTGGATGGGGGGTGGATGGGGGGATGGGGGGTGGATGGGGGGAGGATGGGGGGGATGGGGGGTGGATGGGGGATGGATGGGGGGGTGGGAAGATGGGGGGTGGATGGGGGGAGGATGGGGGATGGATGGGGGGTGGATGGGGGATGGATGGGGGGGTGGGAAGATGGGGGGGTGGATGGGGGGTGGATGGGGGGGGTAGGGATCTGGAGGGATGGAGGAATGGATGGATGGATGGACAGACGGATGGATGGGGGATGGACAGACGGATGGGGGTGGACGGGGGACAGGGAGATGGATGAGGGGCTGGATGGGAGGATGGGGGGGACAGGCGTGGGGGGGTGGGGGGAGGGAAGGGCTGGACATGAATCTGCGGGGAAAGGAAAGAGGGGCAGAGAGACGGGAGCAGAGCCTCGGAAAGGACGCGGCAGAAGAGGAGGCGGCACCGACGGCCGGCCGGACAGAGCGAGCCGCCAGGGCGCCCACCTGCCGCCCTGCTCTTGATGCTGACGTTGGCCCTCGCCTCCTTGGCCGCCACGCGGTTGGCC
>NW_027638913.1:0-15471 GCF_951394365.1 Tetrao urogallus
CCTCGGCACGGTCGCCACCAAAACTTCTTAATTGTGGCGAACTCGGAAAGTGTTGTCTGGCAGCAGAGATTTCCCCGCCTGACGTGCAACCTTTTTTTTTTCCCCTGGCGGAGAAAAAAATGACATATGGGGAGACCCTTTTTTTAAAAAAAACTTTTTTTTTAACTTTTTTTTTCCCCCCTTTTCTAAGAGACTGATTTGTGAGTGGGGAAAAAAAAATTCAAATCAATAAATGGGAGATGGGAAAAACTTGTCAGCTGCCCCTGAGCCTTGTCCTGTGAACGTTATGTAGGGCTGTGGCGGCTTCAGCCGAAGAGCAAAGCGCGGCCCGAGCAGCGAGGAGTTGGGGGAGGACACAGAGGAGGCATTCGCACTAAAACTCACTTTATAAAATGCATAAGCAATCTCTGGGGGATAGGAGGAAAACTGTATGTATGGTCCTGCTGGGTGCTTTAGCGAGAGAGCCCCTTTCTCCAAAGCTAATTAAGCAATAACGATTCGAGCTTCGAGACCGGTGTTCTGAGCCATATCTCCCGGAACTTTTATTCCTTTTTCTCTGTCTCACGTTCTCCGTTCCCTTCATCACAGGGGACATTATCGGAGTCACCGCAGTGCCACGGACGCTGCCGCAGTTTCGGTCCAGCCCGTGGCGTGTCAGAAAGCTCCTACACGAATAAGGACAGTGCAAAGGAGCACGTCTCCATCCTCAGCCCTTGCATTCTCCCAGCCTCGGCAATGCCGCTTCTGCTCCGCACCGAGGAAAGCACCTCTGCCGAACGCAGCCGGAGGAGCGCCGTGTGCCGGCCGTCGCTGTAGGTGCTGTGCCGGTGGCTTCCGCGGGGTTCTACGGACGCGTGGTGCCCGCGTCCTCACTGCAATCTAAAAATCTGCACCGGAGATACGTTATTTCCTTAGGACAGTACAACATATGTGCGCATACAGAGATAGAGATTTATCAGTCGTTTTAGTGCAAGCATGCGTTCGTATGACCGAACGTGTATTTACATACGTTCTGCGTCTGGACTGGCTTTGCCTTTTCATGGAGTACACTGGACGCACACACGGATTTATACTCATACGCACGCACAGCCGCTTTCTGTCCCGTTGCACTGCCCCCAGAGACTGCACACCGCTCTCCCCTTCCCTCTGGAGCCTGGCATCACCCGCTCTGCTCCCCAGTCGTGCCCGCCGAGCCCGCCACTCCTGCCGCCCCGCAGCCTCCGGGCGCGGCCGAGTTGAATCCCGGGCTCAGCGCTGCTCCTTCCCCCGGCGACGGGCAGCTCCCCGCCTGCTCTTCCCCAGTGCTTTCCCCAGGCATCCCCACCGCCTCCGCCCCGAGAGCTCCGTGTTCCCGCAGGAGAAGGACCCGCGGCTCCGCCACCGCCTCTGCAGCTCCTTCGTCTCTATCTTTCTCTTTCTTTAATTTACGACCTTTCGGCTCCTGTTGACACAGTTTTCCACACTGCCTACAGTGCGAGGTCGCATTGTAATATACGCCGAATGAGCTCAGCCGTCGGGCAGTGCGCAGGAGGGTGGGGATTTGGTGTTTCCCCACAGTTGAGCGATGCTCGGCTCCGTCTGAGGATAACAGCAGTCGGCCTCATCTCCTAGCTCTCCGCGGGTCGCAGCCTGGGGTCTGCTTTCCTTCCCTCAGAGTCAAACACCTGGAACTGTTCTTCCCACGGGCTCTGTTCTTTCTGGCCGCAGAGCGGGAATGCGGAGAAAAATATCTGTATTTGTCGCTAAAGGCGAGGAGGCAGGCTCCGAACACGCTGTAAGGAAGATTCGGTGACTTACCGCCGAGCCCAGTTAAACAAACACGGAGCTGACGTCTGGAGCCGCACCGCGCCAGGACCGCTGCTCGAGGTGCGGGCGCAGTCGCGGGCCGGGGGCAGCGCTCGGTGCCTGGTTCAGTGGCGGTGCCTCGGAGCTGCTCTGGCTGAAAGCCCCATGCCGGCTGAGCCCGAGACCCGCGCTCCGCTCTCCCGGTTCGCGTTACGCGGTGCGCTCCTCCCTCATTCCCTTTGTGCGCGTTACGCGGCGCTAAGCGCACGGGCGCGGTGTTGCCCATCGCGGCCGGGACGTCCGCAGTGTCCTCGGAAGCCGCTTCTACGTGATCCTCTACGCAGCGGCACGAAGCGCTCCGTGAACGCCACGATCGCAACGATTTTTGCCAAGAAATCTCCCGCATCCATACTGTACCTGGCTCGGGATTGTCCGATATTTACATTTTAATGATTTTGTTGCTATTTTTTTTTTTAAACGAAGATTTTACAGTAAGGCATCTGCTAAACACTTGCATTAACCTCTGCCTCCATGATAATTCCCCCCTTTTCCCCCCCCCTCGTTTTAATTACGCTCTGGATGCGGAGGGGCAGCCAATCCCGGCCGAGGAGCGCGGCAATTAGCAGGGCCGACATCAAAAAGTTTTATTGCGGAGCCCCGCGGACTCCGCCCCCGCCGCCAGCCATTGGCGGTCGCCGCCTCTGACGCCATATATTAACCCGAGCGGCCCTAAACATGTAGCTGTCCATGGAGGTCGGCCCGGGGAGCCCTGCCAGTGCCCCGGGCCGCGCCGAGCCCCGCTGCCACCGCCCCCCCGATGTCCCAGCGGAGTGCTGAGCACTGAGCCGCGCGGCGCGGAGAGGCGCCGACCGCGGCCCCCGAGCGCAGGGGAGTGTGGGCAGCGGCGAGCGGCCGCGGGCCGGGGCGTATGGAAGGGGCCCGCGTGTAAGTACCACCCGGCCGGGCCGCCGCGGACTTGAGAGCGAGAGCACAGGGAAGCAAGAGGCGAGGAAGAGCCCGGGCTGGGAAGCCGAGCCCATTTGTTTGGTCGACTGCTCTCCGTAGCGCTTTTTTTTTTTTCTTTTTTCTTTTTTCTTTTTTTTTTTTTTTTTTTTTTTTTTTTTTTTTTTTTTCCTCTCTCTCGCGCGTGTGTGCGCGCTTCCTCGAAGACCCAGCCCCGGGCGAGGAGGAGGAGAAGGAGGTGGAGGCACAACGCATGAGCGGCGGCGGCGGCGCCTGGGGAGGGGGGATCGCTCGGGCACCCGCGGGGACTCCGCAGCAGCGCCCCATGGAGCGGCACTGAGGGCCGAGCGGTGCCGCCGGCGCGGCGGGCTGGGGCGGGCGGCGGGAGAGCTTCGTTCGGGGCCGGGGGCGGGCCGGGGCGCGCGAGGCAGCGGCGATGAGTCTGGTGGGAGGTTTCCCCCACCACCCGGTGGTGCACCATGAAGGTTACCCCTTCGCCGCCGCCGCTGCCGCCGCCGCCGCCGCCACCCGCTGCGGCCACGAGGAGAACCCCTACTTCCACGGCTGGCTTATCAGCAGCCACCCGGAGATGTCCCCCCCCGACTACAGCATGGCTCTGTCCTACAGCCCCGAGTACGCCAACGGGGCGCCGGGCATGGACCACTCCCATTACGGGGGGGTGCCGCCCGGGAGCGGCCCGCCCGGGCTCGGGGGGCCCCGGCCGGTGAAGCGCAGGGGCACGGCGAACCGCAAGGAGCGGCGCAGGACTCAGAGCATCAACAGCGCCTTCGCGGAGCTGCGCGAGTGCATCCCCAACGTGCCCGCCGACACCAAGCTCTCCAAGATCAAAACTCTCCGCCTAGCCACCAGCTACATCGCCTACCTCATGGACCTGCTGGCCAAGGACGACCAGAACGGGGAGGCGGAGGCTTTCAAGGCAGAGATCAAGAAGACGGACGTGAAGGAGGAGAAGAGGAAGAAGGAGCTGGTCAGTGCCGCGGGACGGGGCGGGAGGGGTTCGTTTTGGGCAGCGGCGAGAGCTGGGGTTCGCCGAGGGGACGGGGGCGCGGTGACCGCGGAGCCGTTCGGCCCGGCCGCGCCTTCGCGCCGGAGCTGCCCCGCGATCTTCAGCGGGAGGCCCCGCTTCGCCCAGCCCAGCTTCGCGCAGGGCCTCACGGAGCGCTCGGGCCGCGTTCGCCCGCGTTTCGGCGGCTGCCGTTGCGTCGCAGGCCCGCGGCTCCGCCCGTGCGGCGCGATGCGGCGCGGTCCCGGAGCCCCGAGGGCCCCCCGAGCGGCGCGCCCCGAGCTCTCATCCCTCAGAGGGGCTGCCCCGCGAGCAGTGCTCTGTCCCCGCAGCGCGGAGGCCCCGGGCCGAGCGACGTTTGCTCGCAGCTTTTCTCCAGGGCCGCGGTCGGGGCGAGCCAGGAAGTCAGGAATCTGCCTAACTTCGTTTCTCCTCTCCCCGCTTTGTCTCTCTCTCTCCTTCTCCCTTCGCATCCTGTCTCCCAGAACGAAATCTTGAAAAGCACAGTTAGCAGCAGCGATAAGAAAACCAAAGGGCGGACAGGCTGGCCGCAGCACGTCTGGGCGCTGGAGCTCAAGCAGTGAGCGCGGCGGGGGCCCCGCTCGGCGCTCCCCGAGGACTCTCGCGTTCGGAACCATCCCGCTTATTTATGTGCAATTTCTCCCCCACCCCCCTAAAATGTGGATATTTGAAGGAGAGGGAAAAAGCATTCCATAGATGGCTATGAAGAGGAAACTCCGTCTTGGTAAGGGGTAATAACGTCTCTAGTAGTTCCGTGAATGTTATTTGCTCTGTATAAAAACCACGGGGAAAACAGAACGGTAGAGAAGGAGAAAGGGAAAAAAAAAAAACCCTCCCTGGCATTAGTGTGTATGTGAAGTGTATCTTTAATACTTGGCCGTTTGGATATAAATATTCCTGGGATTATAAAGTTCTATTTCAACAGAAGCAGTTGCACCCGCGTTCGGTCGGCTCCGTATTTCGTGTCGTGATTTTGTTGTGGTTGTTCGGTATTCTGAGATGTTTTCAGCAGTTATTGGTTATGTGCACTTCCGTCCATAAGGGAAAAAGTGGAATCTAATTAATATTGAAGGTGTAAGCGTTGTAAGTACTCAATAAACCACTGTGTGTGTTTTTTACAAAAAAAAAAAAAAAAAGAAGGGGGGGGAAAGAAACCCAAATCTTTTTATGTTTTATACCTCAAAATGTTTTGAATAACAGCGTTGTTTATGGCTTTTTTTCATAATATTTAAAATATTCGGAAGTAAACTAAATTATAAAGATGGCTCCGAGGTTCGTTTTTAACCCAGTGCCCGAGTGAGAGGAGGGGGTGAGGGACGGCTCCCCCCTCCCTGTGCCTGCAGTGTTCTCCGGGAGAGGGCTGCCGGGCGGGGGATTTTGGCTCTGCTCTCGGCTCTGTTGGCCCAGGTAGTTCCGTACCGAGCAGGGAAGAGGGAACGGGGCCGGAGCTCTGCGCGGAGTGGGGACCAAGACGGCAGGTTTACGATTTGCTGCGGTGAGCTTAGTATTATTAACTCAGTGGTTCCCAAAGCTTTCACGAATTACATAGCCCTTTCCTTTTCTTCTTTTCTTCTTTTTTTCTTTTTTCTTTTCTTTTTTTTTTTTTTTTTTTTCAGCCCCTTCCACCTCTTCCGTGATAAACCTCGGCTCGGTATCGCCGCGCCCTCTAAACCCGAGCTGGCTCTCTCTGCAGGTCCGTGGCCGTGTGCCCGCCAGCCCCGCGCCCGAGGAAGTGGCTCCCGCCGCCCCCCGACCGTGAGCGGAGGTAGAGGTGCGATTGCCCGAGCCAAGATCAGGGCGTCCCGCGCCGGCGCTGGGGAGGTTGCGGGGTTATGACAACGGGACCAAAGGGCCGTGCCCTCTTCCCGGCGGGTCAGGCGGCCCGGCCTTGCGCTCCGGCGTGGGGCCGTGTTTACAGCCACTTGCCTTTGTTTGTAGCACTTGCAGAGAGGAATCTCCCCCTTGTTTGTTTTGCCCTGCCTGCTAGTGGCCGGGCTGACGAAGCAGAGGGCTCTGCAGCCCCCAGTCTCCGTTCTGCCTTCTTCAGTCTTTGCCACTCGCCAGGGCATGGGGCTGCTGCCGAGAGCTGTCCTTCCCAGGTTTTCCGATCCGTAATACTCTCCTTTTCGAAATGTTCGTTTTTTCAGTCCTGGGAGTTCCCCCGGACCCGCTAAGGAGGATCTCTTTTTAATTGTTCCGTAGTGAGGATGTTGCCGTCTTCTCAGGAGCAGTCATTCCCGCAGCTAAATCACGAGAGCCCTAGACAGCCCGGAGCCGGCAAAAGGCTAAATGGGGGAGCGGGGCGGCAGAAGGTGAATTGATGGTAGCCGGGATGTCAGCACCGCGGCCCCGCTCTGCGAGGCGGAGGGACTGATAAGAACGGGATCCTCGGCCTCAGGGCAGCTGTGTGGGAGGTGCGGGGCACGAAGCTGCAGTGGGACCCGACTGTGGGCAGTGCGGTCGTTCCGCAGCGTTTCCTTGCGTGATGTGGTGTAGTCGGGTGGGTCCAGCCTGGCTCTTGGCCTGGCTTTGCTCGCGGCCCAACTGTCACCTCTAGAGAAAATTCTTATTCCCCCCCTTCCCCCACGCCGAAAAGAAACAGCAGTACTCCCAGCGGGCCTCTCCTCGGCACCCAAAGCCTATTGCTCCTGTGGTGGAGATGCAGGCCGAGCCCCGGTCGCTGTCTCCCGGGGCTGCCCCGTGCTTGGCCACCGGCTGCGGGATGTGTTTATGCCAGCGGGGCAGATGAGCTCAACAACAGTGATTTAAAATTTGTTGGTTAATTTTTATTTTTTTTCCCCGCCCGCTCATTTTCAGGAGCTCTTCTGTACGTCGGGAGATGATTGCAACGATTACTGCTAATTTGCTTTCGTTGTCAGAGCGTTGTGATGGGCTCCCTTCTGCCCAAGCCGCAGACACCCCCGTAACGAGCGCCGGGACTTTCGCGGGCGCTGTACGGACGTAAACACGCCCGGGGGATGCCACTGAGCCAAGGCAATTCCCAAAGGTGGGCGGGGAGGAGGGGGAGAAGTTTAATAATAAAACCTCGAAGCAAAATATCCTCCTCCCGCGCTCGGAAACCCACCCTTAATCCTCCTCCTTCACACGTACCGCCCGGCGGTCGCAAACGCGCCCAGGAGAAACCTCCAAGCAGCGATGGGAAGGAAACGCATTCTGCGCTCCTGCAGGCATAATCCCCTCTGCTGTAACGAGGGGCTTATCGACGCTTTGCATTTATTTTATCTTATTTCTTTATTTGGAATACAGTTGGTTTTTTTTTGTGGTGGTTTTGGGTTTTTGGTTTTGTTTTGTTTTTTTTTTTTTTTCTTTTTCTGTTGTATTTTGTGGGCTCCGGAATACGCGCCTTCGCCAGCGAATTCCAATCTTTTCCATTTCTAATTGGGCTTTGTTGCTTCAGACAACGGAGATTAACGCGGGGCTCCTGAACTATGCGTTCCCATTAACTGTAGCCAAAGGGTGCGGAGCCCGACTGGGGCTCCCCTCTGCCTCGCCGCCGTGCATGTCTGCCTCTTCCCAGAGCACCCCACCCTCGTTTTCCCCTCCCGAAGTTGCCGCTTTGATGATCCGATGGTAGAGCACTGATTACAAATTTATTCTCGGACTCTGTGTAAGTCTTTATATCTGCTATTAGAGCCATCTGGGAACGATTAGGGTCTCCCTCCCCCGGCCCTGATGCCTCTATCTCGCGGCGCGGAGCAGAAGCCGCGCTGACGTCACGCTGCCCGCAGCCATCCCCGCTCTGGGCGACATCCCGTCGGTGTTCTCCAGGCCCGGCCCGGCAGCGGTGCGGTGCCGTGCTCCGAGCCCGGGGGCTCCTTCGCCACCGCCGTGTGCTCCTTTGGCCCTGGGAGAAGCAAGAACAAAAGCCGCTGTTGCAGCCGGGCGCTCCCCCCGCTCCTCTCAGTCCCCGGCCTGGCGCTGGCTTTATCTTCGTCTCCCGGCGTAGATGCTCGCTTCCAAAGCAAACATCGGGCCAGGTAGATTTCCACCTTATGTCCCGGCAGCTGACCCCGAGGTGCAGCGCTTACGTGCGGGAAGCCGCAGGCTCCTTGCGATCTGGGAAGCGGGCTGCTCCAGTTCCAAGTGCTGCTGCTGCCTGGAGATGGCCTTGCACCTGCTGATACATCCCGCCGAGTCCTGGTACTCTGGGAGCCGGGCCCGCTCGAGGCGCAGGCGTTAGCCCTGGCTTTATCGTTAGGACTAGAGGGAACGGCCTCAAATTGTGTCAGGGAAGGTACAGGTCGGATATTGGGAAAAAACTCTTCTCAGAAAGAGCGGTGATTCAGTGGCACAGGGTGCCCAGGGTGTGCTGGAGGCACCGTCCCTGGAGGTGTTTGAGAAACACGGAGATGTGACACCGAGGGAAATGGTTTAGTGGCCGTTGTGGGGATGGGTTGGACAAGATGATCTTAGAGGTCTCTTCCAACCTTAATGATTCCACGATTCTATGACTCAGCGGGACCGACAGTGCCAAGCTTACTTCCCCAAACTTTTTACTTTATTGTTCTGTACGTTTCGTGCCACTCTCTCCGCTCGTCTTCCCCCGAGGAGATACCAGCAATACCTCTGTAAGGCGACCGGAGCCCTCGCCCGCTGTGCGCCGCAGCCACTGCTGCTGCCAGGGCGGGGCGGTGGGAGAGCGTTTGGAGCCGTCTGCAGAAACAGAGATAACGCCAGCCCCTACGGCTGCAGGGTCACATTCTCTGAATAAAAACTTCCCTTTCCAGGAGAAAAAAAGAATAAAAAATTAAAATCCACTCGCGTGATCCTAATAAAGAAATAAATTAATTAATTAAAACACACACTTCAATTTATTTGTTCCAGCAAAATAAAATGAAATAAAACAAAACCCCCTAAGATTCGGCAACGCGCTCCGCTGTGTCTGTGTGTAATCTCGAAAGGAAAAGGAACGTTTCCTTTGTGATTCGGTAATGCTGCGCTTCGCTTCCCATCGCGCCCACCGGCACCCGGATTCGAGCAAGGAGTAGCGGTGCAAAACCAAAACAGTAAAAGGAAAGGAAAATATAACGCCATGGAACGAAGCCGAGCCGGAAAGCACCAGTAGATCCCAGTGTGCCACAGCGCGGCCGGGAGCGGCTGTGTGCGCAGAACAATGGGAGCGGAGCTCCCGTCCGCGCCGTGCGGCTCCCACCGGTGGGTGCCGTGCAGAGGATGCGCGGACCCTGAGTTGCCCGAAGGACTCGGGAAAGAAAAAATATGGTTGTATATTTTAATGCATAGCATAGAGGTGGTTTCCTGGCTGTGTACATTGAGAGAACATGTGGGGGTAACGGGAGGACGACTCTCCTATAGGGGTCCCTACTCGCATGCCATATGTGGCCATAGGCTAAAATAGCTGCGTATGGTGAGCTTTGAAATAGCCAAACAAGCGTGCAAACCCGTGGCAGCTTTCTAAAACGAGCCTAAAAGACAATGAAATGCTCTGCCAGAAAGTACAGGAGGCGGAAGAGATTAAAAATAATCATAAAATCGGTCCGCCCTCCACCCCCAGCCCAGCCCGGAGCCCACGGCCCCGCGGCTTTGTGGGAGCGCTGCTCGCAGGGGTACCACGCAACCGGGAGGGGGGGCAGCGCAGTGGAACCGGGTCGGACTAGGGGATGCGAGCGGCCCGGCCCTGAGTCTGCCCCAATGCGGTTCTCATAGAGCCGCGCAGCAATTACCCGAAGCCGTAACAGTCTCTGAAATTATTCACTGAAGTCATTCTCGGCGATCTCACGGCGCCCTCGCTTACATGCACGACCTTTGCACCGGCAGGGCGTGCCATCGCTCCTCGCCCCGGCGGTGTGCTCCCAATAGCGGGAGGGGGGTGCGGGGGTGCTGCCTCTCGCCCAGCTCGCGGTGTTCGGCTGCTCGGGGCTCCGCCGATTTCCCCCTTTTGGAGGAGGCGCGCGGTGCAGCCCGGTAGACACCCTCGGAGCGAGGAGGGTATTTTGGGGAGTTGCAGTGTTGTGCGGAAGATCATGTCTGTGCCCTGCGGTGCTGTCAGCAGTGACAGATCCCAGACGCGGCCGCTACTGTATGGCAGATTGAGTTTCTCAGCAGAAAACTCTCCCTCCCTCCCTCCCTCCTGAACGTCTTCAAAAACCTTCTCCAGATACTGCGGGTCACTTCGGCTCCAGCGGAGAGAGAAAAGGGGAAAAAACCTTCCCGGTCTCCCACCTTCTCTTCCTCCCGCCTGCTCTTCCTGGGGCGCGGGGGGGGTCGTGTCTCACCATCCACCCCGCCCCCCTCCCCCTTCCCCCTCCGCCGGGGTGCTCTCAGCTCCCCGATCGCCTCCAGTGCGCTCAGAGCCCGCAGCGGGACGTCTTCTTCAGGTAAGAGGGAGGCGGCAGGGACGGGAGCATCACTGGGGCATCATTGGGGCAGGGGCGGCCTCCGGACGGCGTTTCGCTACCCGGGGAGGGTGAGGTGAGCCGGATGGGTCGGACGGTAAGAGGCTGCCGCTGGCCCGAGTATTGCCGGGAACGGGGAGAGCTGCGGAGCGAGGCGGGATGCCCCCGGCTAGGCTCGGCCCTACCGGTGTCTCAGTCTCTCGGCAGGGAAAGTGCAGAGCCGGCCGGAGCGGGATGAGGGACCCACGGCTGCTGCCGGGTCTGCGGGTAGCAGGGGGGTGGGAGGGAAGGGAGAGGGGGTTAGGCAGAGCAGAAGGACGGGAGGGAGAGCGGGCGGGGCGCGAGGAGGACGGGCGGGGGGCTCCGTTCCTGGCACGGCCGCCGGGAACCCCCGCCTCCCTTTCCTCCGGTCTCCGCCGCTGCGGCGAGGAGCGCGGGCTACAGCGCGGCTCCCGCGGAGCCCCCCCGGAGGCTCAGTGCCGTCTCAGCCCCTCCGGCCAGGCAATCCCCGGGCACATGGCCTCCGCGACGGTGCGATCCCACTTCCCCCCCGCGTATGCCTCGTGTGAACGAGTCCTGCTATCCTCACTCGCTCTCGGCCTTTCCTGCCTCAGATGAAGTGAAAAGTTTTAATTCCACCGCTCGCCCAGCCCTCTCTCCTCTCTCTCTCTCTTCCCCTCCATTTTTTTTTTTTCCCCCTTTAAGCCCTTGCCTTTAGCAGAAGTGTAATTGTGACCCCGGCTGATCCGCAGAGCCTCCTGTTGGGAGCAGTTAGCTGTGGATGCATTAGGCCGAAAGACCTCCCAAGTGGCGGTGGCCTGGGTGTCACGGGCAGGGACTCTGCACATTGTCCGCTCCTTCCCATCAAAGTCCCCGGCACCGCGGAGCCACAGTTCGGCAGAGAGGGAGAATAAGAAACAATCTCACCCCCTCCTCCCCCAGCCCCCCTTCCACCGACCCCGCAGCGCCGCGATCGTCCTTAGGACGCAGAAACGTAACGAACTTTTTCATAACTTCAGCTCCACGGTGTGATTTACATTTCCGGCCGCTCTGTCAGAGGGGCAGGAATTTACGGCGTGATAAAAACACGTTTACAGCACCAGAACATGCTCCGGTGGTGTCTCGGTGTGCAGGGAGATTTTAAAAGAGGACACACACGAGAAAGAAGTCCTTTCTTTGCCTTTTTCCACCGCGGCTTTCTGAGGAGACAAATGGGTTCAAACTGCAGCGTAGGCAAAAAGAGAGGTGGACGCGGGCAGAAGCGAACGTGGATGGAAGGGTGGGATCAGCCCCGGGCTTTTGTTTGTACGGCGTGTGATCTGTCGCCGCATTTCTCCCTTTTCTGCGCGTCTTTTGTTCCATGGTTGCTTCCATTTCCGTACGTTCGGGCCGAACCCCGCCTGTCCTGCCCCGCGGAGCTCTCCCGTTCGATTTTGGCTCCACTGTATTCGAACCATTTATTCTGCTTCGTAACTCACGTGCTCCCCGTTGCCGTCAGCCGAGAGGCTCTGGTGGCTTTTGCGAATTGGCAGCGTCCTACGTTCAGCGCTAATGGTACCGACCCGATCCGGGCTGTGGGCACCAGAGGGCTCTCAGCACGTTAAGGAGATGTGAATTTGGCAAACAGTTAAGGATGGAAATGATCAAAGGACTCAAAAGGAAAAAAAAAAAAAAAAGAGATGAATAAACCACACGCAGCAGTTGCTGCTTTCCTGACGTTGGTAATTATTTACACCTGATTCATAGTTTACTCCAGCCACGGTTTCAAATGCAAACCTTTAAAGAACTTAATTCTTTCCAGTGTTCTGGCATGGAGACGAAAGGAAAAAAGGAGAGCAGCGCGGAGAGGCGAGCAGCGGCTGTCCCGGGACGCTCCCGTGGGCTCCCGGCCGCACCGGGCCACGCACCCAGACGGCCCTCCGCTGCTTTTGCTAAACGGGTCGCGCGGCTCGGCCTTACCCTGTGGCTACTGAATCTTTTTGAAACCATTTTCTGCCGTTGCACGTGGTGTGGGTGAAGAGGGGTGGGACTTGGGCCCCATCTCACCCCGAGGGGCAGCCCCGGGCTCTGTTCCCGCCCGGTGCCTGTCGTGTCGAGGGGACCTGCAACAAACACTCCCCGGACGAGTTTTTGTAACGCCCTGGAGTTCCCCCAGGTGACCCCCCGTGCGGCACAGTGACGAGCTGCTGCTGCGCTGCGCTCCGGCTGCGGGAGTCGGAGCGCACAGGGCTGGGTGAGGGTATCGCCCCGCGTCACGGCGCTCAGCCCGCGGATCTCTGCGGGCGCTGCTCCCTCCCGGCGGGACACCTGGCGCGGACGGCCGGCTGCTGGATGGAGAGAGCCGGGGGGTGGTTGGAGTGTGGCGACGGGAAAGGAGTATGGAGTCATTAAGGCTGGACGTATCGCGCTGGGTGCGCGGAGGTGAGGAAGCACACCGACTGCGACGCGATTTCTTTGTTGAGGTCGATCTCTTCAGCCGTGCGCTCAGCGATACCGTTTTGTTTTGTTTTTCTGATGGACTACCGTGGCGATAGATGTCAATCCTGCGTTGTACTTTCAGTAAAGTGCTGGCACCTCATTCTGTGTTTGGGGAACGAAGTGATTTCTGACCCGTGCAGCTCCACACACATACGCCATGCACACATACACACACCGTACACACATACACACACCATATGTACAGATACACCCCGGCCGAGCAGTGCAGCTTATGAAGGACGGGCAGCGCAGTTTGCACCATAGCATCTCGTTAAAACCACCGAGAAAACAGAGGTTGAAACATGATAATTAATACACTCGGACCGAGCCTAAGCCTTATAAACATAGGAACGTTTAAAACCTCAGCATCTCTCTGTTGTTTCTTTGGGTTTTAAATAGACAAAGCGGTCGTTTTATTTCGTAGTGCGTATACATGGACGCACGAACGTATGCCCCCGAAGAGAGCTCTGGCACCTGCTGAAAACTCCGGAGCAGGAGATCGCAGCACAAATGCTGTCTGCGTTTATGAACGCTGTTGGCGAACGGAATTTCTCAGCAGGAAAGCCTCGCTGAGCAAATGCGCTACAAAAATGTGCTGGAGGCTGAATTCATCGTCGAGCGGGACGAGAACCCGGTCGGATTCGCCCTGTGTTTCTCAGGCTGGACACACCCGAATAAACCCCTGGATTATTTTATTTTTTTTTTCCCCTTAAAATCTTCAGGGAAGGCTTTACTGAGCGTACTTGGCTTTATTTTTACTTGCTGAGTAGCGGGAGGGGAAGATCGGTAATATTAAAAGGGCTTGAGGGGAGAGACGGGAAAAAAAGAAGTATTTTTAAAAGGGAAAAAAAGGGACCATTTTCCATATTCCAGATCCGGGGCCGCCCGGCTGCACGGAGCGGCTCTCCGTGTCCACTGCCCGGCCTTTCCCCGGCAGCGCGCTGCCATCCGCGGCCGCGGGGCTGAGGGAGCAGCGGTAATGGTTTTCCCCGCAGATGTGATCCCGGTGTTTAAAGGATCGAATCTCGTCTTCCAGGCGCAGCTGCGGGATGTTGTATCCTATCAATTCATAACAAGGAGGCATTCTGGAAAGCCTCGTAAGAATATTTATTTTAAAATGTGTGCTGAAAAGATATATGCCGGGGGGAGGGAGGGACAGGGTTGAGCGCCTTCAGTTTTGTTACAAAGCCAAAACGGCACAGTTCGAGTTGTGAACAAATGGTTTCCAGAGAACAGCTCTTTGCTCTTTCTTTTCCCTGCAGAAAGTTTGTTTGAAGTTCCCGGATTTTTAAATGTTAAATAATATTAATACCAAAAAGGAAAACTTCGTGGCTTCTTGTTTCAATTTGGAAGGGCTGGCCTGTGCCGTTCTTTTCATTTTCCTTCCTTCCTTCCTTCCTTCCTTCCTTCCTTCCTTCCTTCCTTCCTTCCTTCCTTCCTTCCTTCCTTCCTTCCTTCCTTCCTTCCTTCCTTCCTTCCTTCCTTCCTTCCTTCCTTCCTTCCTTCCTTCCTTCCTTCCTTCCTTCCTTCCTTCCTTCCTTCCTTCCTTCCTTCCTTCCTTCCTTCCTTCCTTCCTTCCTTCCTTCCTTCCTTCCTTCCTTCCTTCCTTCCTTCCTTCCTTCCTTCCTTCCTTCCTTCCTTCCTTCCTTCCTTCCTTCCTCCACTCCCATCCCTTTCCCTTCCTTCCCTTCTTCCTTTTCTTCTTTTCTTTCTTTCTCTCTCTCTCTCTCTTTTTTGTTTTTTTTTTCTTTTTTTTTTTTTCTCCATTTTCTCAAGGGCTTTTTCTTTTAACTTGCAAAACGTTACTTTGCAGTGGAACTAGTCATAACAGGAGCTTGTTCTCTTTATTGAGTTATTTATTTTTCTTATGCACAACAATACCCTCCTTTGAATGGAGCTTCCGAAAGGATGAAGGAAAGAAAAAAATCTGCAGAGGAGAGAGGGAGAGAGGGAGAAGAGAGAGAGAGAGAGAGAGAGAGAGAGAGAGGAAGGAAGGAACGAAGGAAGGAAGGAAGGAAGGAAGGAAGGGGGGGAGAGAGAGAGAGAGGGAGGTTGGAAGGAGTATTTAATAATGAGACTCCACTGCAGCAGTGGAGCGACACCAGTCGAGAGCAGCTCTTCCCGACCCGCTGCACTCGGGGTGGCACCGCGCGGTGCCCCGAGGCCGATGTTTAATGGAAGGGGAAAAACACCCCAAACAGAGCCACCATTTGGCTGCGAGGGGGAGCAACGCCCGAAGCCCCGCTCCGCAGCAGCGCTGCCCTAGCCCTCGCCCCGCACACGACGGTTCAGGAGCTCGGCGTGGGGCATTGCCCTGTTTGATGGGCTGCGCTGGTGGTGTTCGGCGCGCCGGGTCAGAGGCGCAGATGCCAGAGGGTCTATTAGGATTAAGTGACCTAATGAATCGCATGGCCATTAGCGGGCTTTGAAAGAAGGCAGTTTTCCTCGTTACCTCCTCCTCTGCCTCTTAACACGGGCAATTATTTTTAACTGTCCTTCAATCAGAGGTCGGAGGGGGGCTTTTTTTCCCCTCTTTTTTGCTTGCTCGTTAAAGCCTCTCCCTGATGCGCGGGAGTCTCGAGCATTTCCAGGAGCAGCCTCTTCTTATCGGGGTTCCTCGACGGCCACACGGCGCGGTCGCAGCCTCCCGACGGAGCGGGGAGGCCCGGAGGCACTCGGGGCGGAGCTGGGGACACTCCTGGCGTGGCCGAATCCCGGTGCCCCTCCCGCCGAGGCAGGTAAGCGCCAGCCCTCCACTGTGCGGGCGGTGCGCGGGGGGAGCGAAGGTGGGCGCGGCTCAGCTCTTGGCTCCGGTGGGGACAACCC
>NW_027638912.1:0-13958 GCF_951394365.1 Tetrao urogallus
CACAACCCCGTTTTTGTCACCGCTGATGCCACCAGGTCCTGTGCCGCCTCATCAACAGCCTCTATCCTCGGGGCCAAGCGCCGGTGGCCAAAATCCAGGCATCCTCCATGGCCTTCAAGCAGATGGAGCAGATCTCCCAGTTCCTGCAGGCAGCTGAGCGTTACGGCATCGCCGCCACCGACATCTTCCAGACGGTGGATCTGTGGGAAGGTGAGGGTTGGGGACGATGGGGTGACACCCAGATGTCCCCAAAGGGTGTCACAAGGGGTGACACCACGTTGGCACCACGCAGGGAAGAACATGGCGTGCGTGCAGAGGACGCTGATGAACCTGGGCAGCTTGGCGGTGGCCAAAGGCGATGGGCTCTTCGTGGGAGACCCCAACTGGTTCCCTAAGTAGGTGATGGGGGAACCTGGGGGGGGGGGGGGGGTCACAGAGGGGTGGGGGGTGATCGATGGGGGTTGATTCCCATGGTGGTGGCCGTAGGAAATCGCAGGAGAACCGCCGCGTCTTCTCGGAGGATAAACTGAAGGAGGGGCAGAGCGTCATCGGGCTGCAGATGGGCACCAACCGCGGCGCCTCGCAGGCGGGCATGACCGGGTATGGGATGCCCCGACAGATCCTCTGAACGGCCCCCCAAAACCCCCCCCCCACCCCGACCCCAAAGCTTCCATGGGGCTGGGGGGGTCCCCAAAGCGCATCGCTCTTCCCCATGGACCCCCCCTATGGACCACCCCATGGACCCCCCTATGGACCACCCCATGGACCCCCCTATGGACCCCCCCATGGACCAACCGGGGCTGTGCCCACCCGCCAGGACCAAAATCTGTGGGTTTTTTTTATAATAATTATTTTGTCTCCGTATCCCGACCCCCCCCTCCCTCTCATCCCAACACCGCTGTGCCTTGGGGGGGGGCCGTGCTGGGGAGAGCCCCCCCCCCCCCCCCCCCCCCCTCAGTGGCTCTTGCCCCAATAAATGGCCCCTTCTTGTTTATAACGAGTGAAAGTGGTTGGGGGGCTGGGGAGGGGGGTAGGGGTTGGGGTTGGGGTTGGGTGGGCTGGGGGCTGTCCCCACAAGTGTGGGGCCCAATGGCTCTTGGGGTAAGTAAGAGGCAATGGGGGGGTTCAGGTGTGGGGTGGGGGCACTCACCCCAATGGGGGGGGGGGGGGGTCTGGTGGTAATGAGGGGAATGGGGGAGGAACCCCCCCCCCCCATCTCCACCCCAAGGAACCCAATCAGAGGGGAGCAGCCCTGAGCTTCGAATGAGGTGGTGGGTGAGCACGTGGAGGGGTGGGGCTAGGAGGAAGGGGCGGGGCTAAGAGGAAGGGGGCGGGGCTTGCAGGGCGGGTGAGGCGATGCTGAGCCCCACGTGGATGGGGGAGGTGGGGACACGCGTGGGGAATGGGACGCTCAGATACGGGGACACGACTGGGAACACAGAGAGAGGGTGATGGGAGGGCGCAAATGGTGACAAACGGGAAAGGGACACGAATGGGGCCCAGTCGTGGAGACGCTCTGGGAACGCGCGGGGAGGGGGGCGGGATGGGGACGGGATGGGGACGGGATGGGGACGGGATGGGGACAGCCGGAGCCACGCGTGGAGGTGACGCCGCTGGAGCCACGCGGGAGCAGCCGGGGCCGCACACCCCCCAGCGACCATCGAGTCGGCTCCGAGCTGCCTAGAGCGGCCCCTCCGCGCCGGCCCCGCCCCCCGCGCGTCTCGTTGCCGTGAGAACGCGCGCTGCCGTTGCTATGGAGACGGAGCGGCGGAGCGGGATGGCGAGCGCCGCCCGCGGCCTGCAGGGCCTCAACGGGACCCCCGCCAACCCCCCCGGCTCCATGCAGCCCTCCAGCCGCTCACGGAGACGGGCACGGAGCACCGAGGTGGATGAGAGCCTGTTTGGGGTAAGGGGGGGCGGTGGGGCTTCTCCCACCTCCTTGGGCCTGGAAATCCCCCCCAGGCCTCGACCCCAAACAATGGGCCTGAGACCCCCCCCCCTCTGTCCTCCACCCGTGGGCCTGGGACTTTCCCCCTGCTCCCCAGGCCTGGGCCAACCCCTTCATTGTGGGCTGGAGGGGCTGAGCACCCCCTCAGCACTTTGGGCTTTGCTGTAGGGAAGGCCTGTGTTTGTTTTGTTTCTTTTGGGGGGGGAGGGGGCACACAGCCACCAACCCCAGCAGTGTTTGCCCCCTCCCCGCCCCCCAACCTGCGCCCTATGGCCCCATAGCACACCTTTATGGCACCCAACGCCCTTCAGCTCCAAGGCTGCAGCTCTGGGTGCCGCCCCGTGTCCCCAGTTCCACCCCACTGGGATCCCTATGGAGGTTCTGCCCCCCCCCCCCAAAAAAAAGGGCTGTGGGGCCTCAGCACTGCAAGCCGGACCTCCTGCCAAAAACAGCAGCAAGAAATCACTCTTTTCAAGGAGAGGAAGGAAAGACGACGTCACAACAGCCGCCTCAGCTCTGGGCTCCATCCCCAGCAGCTGCTCCGTGCAGTTGTCACAGCCTGACAACATTCCTACAATCATTAATTGGGTTCTTGGAGGCGGATCCCATCCCGTTCTCCAGGCTCTGAGGCCGGCGGTGCTGAAAGCAGCCGTTATCTGCTGGCAGTGCAGCCCAGCCCTGTCATTAAACACGCAGCTGATAACGGTGATGGATGAGAAATGAACCCTGAGGGCACCCAACTGCCCGGCCCGGCCCATGGGGTTGAGCCCCACTGCGGGGTGTGGGGTTGGCGCAGGGCTGCTTCTGGACCCTGGACAGATTTTAGAAGGAAATTCAGTATTCAGAGAGTTCCTCACAGAGCTGTGGGCGCCCCAGCCTTGGAGCCGGAGGCCGTGGAGGGGCTGTGGGCGACCTGAGCTGATGGGAAGCACGCAGCCCATGGCAAGGGGGGGATTTGGGGTCCCTCCCAACCCAGCTGTATCGGGATCCCACGGCTCTGTGATATTTGGGGTCCCTTCCGCCCCAGCCGCGCTGCGATCCCGTGGCTCTGGGATCTTTAGGGTCCCTTTGAACCCAGCTGTGGCCTCACATCCCTCCCCGAGGAGGCGGTGGAACAAACCGCCCCACCTCCAAGCGCACGGAATGGGGGGGGGGGGGGTTGGGGATCCGCCCCATAGAGAGCATGGCTTCGCTAGATGGCGATGTCACCTCGAGCGCGGGGACCTCGGCGGCGCTGCTGCGCCGGGAGAAGCGGGAGGAGGCGGAGCGGGACCCGGTGTGGGGTTTCCTGAGATTTGGGGGCACTTTGGGGGGATTTCAGCCCCTTTCCCCCCTCTGTTTTACTGCTGCGGTCTCACGGCGCCGCGTCGGGGTTTTTGCATCGGTTCCCCCCAGCTTTGGATCCCCGCTTTGGGGTTTTTCCTTGCAGCCTCACGGCCCCGTTGTGCTCCTACGGGATGCGCGCAGCTCTCCAAAATCAGCGCCCGGCGCTCAGCACCGCCCCGAAACCATCCGACTGCTCGGCAACGGCCTCATCCGCAGCCTCGTGTGAGTCGCGGCCCCTCAAACGCCCTCACAAACCCCACAAACCCCCCTCAGCCCCTCCTCAAACAACCCCCCGTCCCCCCCCCCCCAGGTGCCAAACACCCGCAGGCAGCAGCGATTCCCCCCTCCCTGGGCGCGCGGCTGTTTGTCCACGAGGTCGAGCAGTCGGAACCCGGCTCTAATTACATCCCCTCATTAAAAAGCCGCAGGGGTTTTGTGCCATTATCCCGGGCGAAGCCCACGGAGCCTCATTTTGACCTTCCCCCACCCCCTTTTTTTTTTCCCCCCCTCGCTTCACCTCTCCCTGCTTCCACCCCACAAGGACGCACCGCAGCCCTTCGGTTTCAGGCTGGGCTGAGGCTGCCGCGCTCGGAGCGCCAGGTTTTGGTCCCGCTGCCCACGTTTCCCCCCACGTGGCTCCACCTGGAAGCGTTTGGGTTCCTTTTCCATTCCTAAAAATCGGGGTGCAGGTTGGGCACCCAAACACAGACAGCTCAGGGCTGCGGTCGCTGCGTCACACCGTTGATTAGGGCCGTCGGTGCCACTGCCCATTCTTTAAAGCGTCCTGGAATCCGATGCTGTGATGCTGGGCCACTTATTATGCAGGTATCTGTCCCAAGGGTGGATGAAAAGGTGACACATAATGACAGTGACTGCATCCTTAGTCCCCAGAGCCTTCAAAGCGCCCCGTGAGTTTGGTTAATGCACCGCACGCGTCGCCGTGCTGCGGCTGAGCAACGCTGCCAGTAATTAAAACTCCTCACAACTCACCTGGAAATAAATAAAAAACAAAACGCAACCAAACCCAGCCCTGTGTCATTACCCACATTTTTGACACGTGGGGAAATGGGGGCACTGAGGTGGTTTCCTCCGAGGCTGAGTCACCGTGGGGCAGAGCTGCGTCCTCCCCCCACACCGAACTCATTCCATCCAACAGTGCTGCAGCCCTGGATCTCTGGGCTTGAAGCTCAGGGGGGGAGCGCAGCTCGGCTCACTTCCATCCCCCCAGTGGCAGCCGTGGGGCTGGCTCGGCCCCAAGCTCTTTGGGTGCTGCGTGTGGGGTTCTGTGGGTTCCCCCCGTCGCCCAGCTGCCGTCCCTCTCCGCTCAGGACAGGGATGTCACAGCGCTGAGGTGGCACCGCAGTGCCATCAGCACAACAGGAGGGTTTGGGGGTGAGCTGGGAGGGGGGCGAAGGGACCCCCAGCAGCACTGACTGCTCTGCTGTGCGCCCTCCTCTCGCAGCGTCCCTCAGAGAAGCCGACACCGGCCCTCATCATCGGCCTGCAGGACTTCCAGCGCATCCAGGAGTCGTCCCGAGTGCAGAGCAAGGAGCAGCGTGCAGCTGAGCTGGCAGCCCTGAAAGCACAGAGGGAGGCAGAGCTCGTAGGCACCCCCCCTGCCCACCCTTCATGCCGTGGGGGCACCCATAGGGTGGGACAAGCACCCTGCACCCCCCCGGATTGCGGTGCCCGCCTTCAAACCCTGCATCTCTCCGACCCTCTGAGCCCAGGAGGGGCTGTGGGGGGTCCCAAAGTTTGCAGTGCTGCGTGGGCTGCACCCCACAGCTCCCCAGTGCACCTCTGTGGGGCGTCTCCTTTAGAAAAGAGAGGGGTTTTGGCCCGGGGGTGCAGGGTGGGAGCCCAGGGGTTATGCAGGGTGGTGGCCCAAGGGTGAAGGATGGTAGTGAAGGGTTCAGGATGAGAGCATGGGGTACAGGGATGAAGGATGTGGCCCAGAAAGTGGAGGGTGGTGAACCAGGGGTCAGGATGGTGGCCCAGGGTATGGGATGGTGGCTCAGGGTTCAGTCTGGTGGCCCAGCAGCACAGGATGGTGGCCCAGGATGATGGATGGTGGCCCAGGGCTGCAGGTCGGTGGCTCAGCTCTCCCCCTGTCCCCTTAGGAGGCCATGAATGAGCGGAAGGCAGCAGCAAAGCGACAAAGCCTCCTGCAGCAGAGCAAGCAGAGCGAGCTGGAGGAGGAGGCGAAGGAACGCGCCCAGCACCTCCTGCAGCGGGCGAACAGGATGCGCATGGAGCAGGAGGATGAGATCAAGGAGTTCAGTGAGGTAAGGCCAGGGGGTCCCGTCCTCCTCCCCAGCGTCGTAGAACGAAAGGGGAGAGATGGCACGAGGTGCCCCGGGCCCCACAGGGCGCTGTGGTGCGCTGAGGATGAGCTGTGAGCGCTGCCTGCTGCTGCTCAGTCGTCTTCTCCTTCCTTTTCCACCTCCTGCTCTCTGTCCCCATCCGCCGAGCCCAGGACGCCCCTTGTCCCCACAGCTGCTCCTGGATGTGAAGTGCCACATGATCCGCGACACGCAGATCCTGGAGAAGCAGCAGATAGCCAGAGAGCTGGAGGAGGAGGAGAAACGCCTGGCCAGGATGATGGAGGTGGAGAGGCAGAAGGCCAACGAGATGCAGGAGGAGCTGGAAGGCAGGAGGAAGCGGGAGCTGATGCAGTGAGAGGCTTTTTTGGAGAGATGGGATTGAGGGGCGGATAAAGGATTTATGGACACAGCTGTGGGGCCGTGGGCAGCGGCTCTGCGTCCAGCGGGGGGGTGGTGATGAACGGAGCCCCCCGGGGTCTGTCTGGATCAAAGCTCTTCTGATCAGTGACACGGAGGGGCTGAGCTCCGACCCAACCGTGCTGAGATCCGCGGTTCCGTGGTCTTCGAGGTCCCTCCTGACCCAAGCACTCCGTGATCCTGTGGTTCTTCCAGAGGCAGACAGGAGCTGGTGAAGCAGATCGAGAAGAACGCGGAGGAGCGGGCGCTGAGAGCTGAGCAGAAGGACCAGGAGAGCCAGGAAATGCTTCGGTACCTGGAACAGCTGAAGGTGGAGGAGCAGAAGGTGAGCTGGGCAGGAACCAGGGGGCTGCTGGGGAGCAGAGTGATGATGATGATGAAGATGATGAAGGCAGATTTTCACCTCTTGGAAGTGTGACCCCGTGCTGGGGGGGTCGGCCTCGGTGCAGAACGGAGGCTGTGGTCTCTTGGGGAGGCTGAGCCTTCTTCCAAAGTGGCTCTGAGCCCCCATGGAGTGAGCACTACAGAGCCTCGGCTCTGTGCTTCAGGAGTTGGAGCAGAAGAAGGAGCAGCAGAAGAAAATCCAGGCTGAGATTAAACGCATCAACGACGAGAGCCAGAGGTGCAAGGAGGAGCAGCTGCAGAAGAGAAGATGGAGGACGAGCGGGTGCTCGAGTACCAGAGGCAGAAAATGGTACTGAGCTGAGCACAGCAGCACGGGGGGGCGATGGGGTGCAGGGAGCTGCCACCAAACTCTGTCCCACGTAGGAACGGGAGGCAGAGCTGGAAGCTGAGCAGGAAAGAATCCGTCGGGAGAAGGAGAAGGAGGTGGCACGGCTCAGGGCCATGCAGGAGAAGGCCCTCGACCAGCAGGCAGAGCGGGTGGGTGAGCTCCTGCAGCTGGGAAAGCAAATGGGATCCTGGGCTCCATCAGCAGAGGGGGGGCAGCAGGGCCAGGGAGGCGATGGTCCCTCTGTGCTCTGCTCTCTGAGGCCCCGTCTGCAGCACTGCGTCCAGGGCTGGGGGTTCCCAGACAAGACGGGGAGCTGTGGGAGAGGAGCCAGAGGAGCCGCAGGGATGAGCAGGGGCTGCAGCAGCTCCGTGCAAAGCCAGGCTGAGGGAGCTGGGCTCGTTCAGCATGGAGAAGAGGAGCTGGGGCTGAGCTGAGTGCAGCCTGCAGCGCCTGCAGGGAGCCTGCAGCCAGGAGGGGAGGCAGCTCTTGGGCAGGGGAGATGAGAGCAGGCCAGGGAACGGCTGGGAGCGGAGGGAGGGCAGCTGGAGGCTGGGGGTCAGGGAAGTTGTGTGCTGGGAGAGCGGTGAGGGGCTGAACAGCTGCCCAGAGAGGCTGCGATGCCCCGTCCATCCCTGGAGGGGTTGGAGGCCAGGCTGGATGGGGCCCTGGGCAGCCTGGGCTGTTGTGAAACATGGGCAGGTTGGTGGCTTTGCAGGCGCTGTGGGGTCGCAGCTTCGCCATCCCCGAGCTCCCTCCCAACCCAGGCCGTGCTGTGAGGGCTGGCAGATCCACCATCGTGGAGCAAGGAGCGCGGCCATGAAAACCATCCCTGCCAGCCTCACCGCCATCCCCTTCTGTCCCCGTGGGCAGGACGCACTGAGGGCCAAACGCAGCCAGGAAGCGGCCGAGCGGGAGTGGAGGAGGAAGGAGAAGGAGGCGGCGCGCAGGAAGGCTGAGATGGAGGAGCAGCTGCGGCAGGGCCGGAGGCAGCAGATCGCAGAGAAGGAGCAGCGCATGGCTGTGCAGGTGATGAGGGACCGGCGCGACTTCGAACGCATCCTGCGGTGAGGTGGGGTCTGCGCTGAGCGCGGCGCAGGGGGGCGGGAGGTGGGAAAAGGTCCGATCTGAAAGAGTGGGGGGCCGGGGAGGGGAGGGGGTCACCGTGCACGGAGGTGCTGAGAAAGGAGGTGCTGTGGGTGTGGGTTGGCGTTGGGTTCGGGGAGTCTTGGGGGTCAAAGATGAGCCTTGTGGTTGTGAGCAATGGGGACGGGTTGGGGTTGGCCTTGGGGGTCCCGGGGCTCTTCTGCGGCCCTGGTGGTTCTGTGAGTGGGAGAGGTGGGGAGAAGTTGGGCTTGAGGGTCTTGGAGGCCTTCGACCTTCGTGGCTCTGTGATTCTCTTTAGGCTCGTGCTTTAGTGGGAATGGTGGGGATGGGGGGGTTGGCTTTGGGGGCCTTAAAGGTCTTCTCCAGCCTTCGTGGTTCCCCGTTTCTGCGATCATTTTGGCACACAGTGGGGTTGGGTCAACGTGGCGACCTGGGAGGATGGGTTGGCGGTGGAAGATCTTGGAGGCCTTTTTCCAACCCCGACGGCTCCACAATTCTGCCATTCCGACATCAGGGAGGGGGGGGAGGATGATTGCAGTGGACCTTTCTCCCATTACGCGGCGCCACGAGCGGCGAGGGTGGGTTGGCGGTTGGATCTGATGACCTCGGAGGTCTTCTCCCCCCTCTCAGGGCCCAGCAGAAGCAGATTGAGAAGGAAAAGGCAGAGGAGGCTCGCAGGGCGGCCCTGCAGTCGGCCCACGCCGATGCCATCCGGCGTCAGATGAGGGAGCAGCAGCAGCTGAGGGCCCAGGAGCGCATGGCCGCCTTTGAGGAGAGCCGGAGGCTGCAGGAGGCGCTGAGCAGCGCAGCAGCGCATCGCCCAGCTCAAGCAGCAGAAGATCCAGGAGCTCAGGTGGTGCCCGCGGCCCTCAGCCCCATCCCGGCTCCCCTGCTGGGTGTCTCCTCCAAACACAACCCGCTCCAAGGCCGCATGCTCAGCCCGGCATCAGGATCTGATGGTTTTTGTCTCTACAGAGCCGCCGGCATCCCGGGAGAAGTACTGTGCCCAGGTGGAGCGGTGGGCGCGCAGTGGGGCTCAGCCCCACACGGGGCAGAAGGCAGCAGCTCGGGAGTTTCGGCTCGCTTAGGCAGAGCTGCCTCCAAACAGAGATGTTCATGGAGCACACAGCGTCTCCTGTCCTTCTCTTGCTTCCCACCTCCAGGTCAGGGTTAGGGGTTGGGGTTGGGGTTGGGGTTGGGGTTGGGGTTAGGATTGGGGTTGAGGTTATGGTTAGGAGCAGGGTTGGGTTGGGGGTTATGGTTAGGGCTGGGGTTGAGGTTATGGTTAAGGTTGGGTCGGAGTAGGGTTAGGGTTAGAATTGGGGTCGGGGTGGACAGGGGTTGGCACTAGCATTAGGAGCAGCCCCCTGCCCCTCTCCCTGCTTGCTGGGGACAGCAGCATCCCCTGCCCTGTTCCTGGGGGCTCTGGTTCGTCCCCATGACCCAGCCAGAGCCCAACCCGCTGCCAAACCCGCCCTGTGAGCAGCGCCGTGTCACCTCCAGGCCCTGTGGCCTTGTGAAGGGACAAAGCAAAGCGTCCACAGAGTGATGCAAACCTCGGAACGACAGGAAAAAAAAAAAAACAAACCCACAACAAACCGCAGCAGGACAGGGAATGGCAGCTTCAGAGGGCTGGGATCCCGTAGGAGTGGCTCTGATTAATTCTCCGAGCAGCTGAAAATAAGGAGAGCCTGGAAAGGCGAGACTGCCTGGGGCAGGGAGACGGCGTGGGGTGGGGCAGGGGGGGGGAATCCCACCTCCTCCCGCATCCCCACACGGCTGCTTTCCCTCTGGGTGTCCCCGAATGGCAGAGAAGCCGGGCACCGCGAGGCCGTGGCTGCTTTGGGTCACCCCCGGTTCTGTGGGGCCCTCAGCATCCCTCATGGTCACCTCCATCCCTGTCAGCTCCACGTCCTGCACGGCTCCCATCGCCGCTGAATCGAGAGCACGGTGCCGTGCCCCCCATCCTGCACGAGGGGTGCAGAGCCACCAAACCACAGCTGCGCCCCGCTGGGTTTCGTCCCCTCCGCGCCGCCCCGGGGGCCCCAAATCACAGACGCTGCCCAACACGTGCCTCTGTTCCCCAGCAAGGGTTAAAGGACGGCGATGAGCTCAGAGTGGGGCCGGTAAATGGAGCAGCTGTGGCCCCGGGGAGCGTTTGGGGCCTGCAGGGAGGTGCTGCCCATCCGGATCGGGCGGTGGGGTGGAAAACACCGAGCTGCGCCGCGGGGCACCGCGCACTGACCGGAGCTGCCCTTGTGCCACGGCCTCCATGGGGCACTGGGGCGGCTGTGGGGCGATGCTGCTGGGGGTCCAGGGAGTCGAGCGGCCCCCCGTGTGGCCTTTGTCACCTGCAAGGTGTCCCCGTCCCCGAGCGCGCCTCTGCTCGCTGCCTGGCATCGCTGTCCCCAGCCCTTCCGTCCCGCTGTGCCGCCCCTGTCCCCATCACCCACTGCTGGAGCTTTCCTGTCCCCAATCCATCCATGGTGGCCTCAGGTTCCACCTCCATCCCCACCTCCCCTGACCCACTGCTGCCACCACGTCCCCTGATGTCACCCAGGTGGGCTCAGCGTCCCCTCGAGGTGCCAGCATCCCCGCGCCCCACGCCGAGGGGGCAGGACCAGAGGAGGGATTTTTAGGGGATTAAGCCCAGGCTCCAACCACACCTTTCAGCTCCTACAGTTGTGTCCCTGCCCGACACCAAACCCTTTTGGGGCTGCGTGGGGCAGCGCCGCCATCTCAGAGCCTTCCGATGGATCCCCGGTCAGATCCTTCCCCACCGACCCCGCTGCTGCTGCTTAACACGGGGTCAGCCCCCCCAAATGGGGTCCGCAGCCCCAAATCCCCACCCCGCTGTTGGGAACGGGGCCCACGGAGCAGCGCAGCGCCCCCATGTTTCAGCCCCCAGCCCCACTCCAATGGGACGCAACCCCACATGGCGCAGCAGCTCGTAATTACCGGGTAGGGAGTGGAGCAGGGCGGCTTCGCTCACGCACAGCTCGGAGCCACTCAGTCATCCCAAAGGCATCCGCCCCACAGGGAGGAGCGCCCGGACCCAGCATGTAAAAGGGCTGCTGGTTGTCGGGCGATGCTTCGTCGCCTCGCAGCCTTCATCCACCTGCACTCCTCCTCCTCCTCCTCTCCTCCTCCGCGCCGGCACCGCAGCGCGATGGCACGGCACGGCGCCGGGGCAGCTCCTGCTGCTGGGGCTCATGCCAGGTAGGTGGCCCCGATGTCACCGAGGACGGATGGAGGAGGACGCTGCCCCCTGGGCACCCCTGGGACGGGCCGCCATCCGGCACCGAGCGCGGCGACCCCGGCAGAGCGACAGCCATGGGCGCTGCAAGGCGCTGCGATGTTTGTGGATGGGAGCCAGGAGCCAGGGGTTGGGTGGCGGGGAGATGGGGGGCAGGGGGACGTGGGGGTGATGGGGTGGGTGTAAGGTCAGGGGGCTGTGGGTTGTAGGGTTGGGATGGGGTGGGTTATGGGGTCAGGGTGTTGTGGGGCACAGGGTTGGGATGGGGTGGGGTTGGTTATGGGGTCAGGGGGCTGTGGGTTATAGGGTTGGGTTGGGATGGGAATAGGGTCAGGGGGCTGTGGGTCATAGGGTTGGGATGGGGTGAGTATAGGGTCAGGGTACTGTGGGCTATAGGGTTGGGATGGGATGGGGAGGGTCAGGCTGCTGTGGGTCATAGGGTTGGGATGGGGGGGGTTATGGGGTCAGGCTGCCCGTGGGGCACAGGGTCAGGGTGCTCACACACGTTGCCCCCTCTCCCCCAGCTCTCCTCCTGGCTGTGAGGATCAACAGCAAAGGCCGTGAGGTGCTGTACTTGGCCAAGGGAGACTCAGTGAAGCTGGGCTGTCCCTACGTCCTCGAGCCCGAGGACAACGGTCCCCAGGGTGTGGGAATCGAGTGGATCCAGATCACACCTGAGAGAACCGCCCCGAAAATGTGGTGAGTGTGGGGCACCGGGTGTGGGGTCACTGAGATGGCTCCGTCCTGTGGGGTGGAGGGGGGGGACGGAGAAAAGGATGGGGAGGGATGGAGGAGGGATGGGGCAGGAGGGATGGGATGGGTGGATGGGATGGGATGGATGGGATGGGATGGGAGGGTGGAGGGATGGAGGGATGGAGGAAGGGAGGGAAGGAGGGAGGGAGGGAGGAGGAAAAGAAGGGTGGAGAGGTGAAGGGATGAGATGGGGTGAGTTGGGATGGGATGGAATGGATAAGATGAGATGGATAAGATGGGATGGGATGGATGGGATGGGATGGGATGGGATGGATGGATGAGATAGCATGGGATGCTGTGGGATAGGATGGGACAAGGAAGGATGGGACAAAGAAAGATGGAGGAGCAGATGTGGGGCAGGACAAAGGGATGAGGAGAGATGGAGCAGGAGGGATGCAGGAAGGACGCAGGCACACCTGGGGATGCAGCAGCCCCTTCTGCCCGCCCTCACCCCCTGTTCCACCCCATCCAGTTCCTTTCCTACCACGACCACCACGTCAACTACGGCAGCGGTTCGGGCTGCAGGACCGCGTGGCCTTCGTGCAGAACGACCCAGGGCAGCACGACGCCTCCATCCGCCTGGCAGACCTGCAGGTCTCCGACACCGGCACCTACCAGTGCCGCGTCAAGAAGAACACCGGTGGCCGTGCACGAGGTCATCGTCACCGTGCAAGGTGAGACCCCCGTCCCCCTGCCGGATGGTGCTGCTGTGTGGTGGCGACACCGACGTCCCTCCGCGGAGCGTCGATGTCCCTGGCGGTGGCCATAGAGGTGGCGGTGGCCCTGGGGGTGGCCGTGTCCCTCTGTGGTGGTGGCACTGTCCCAGCTGGTGACCGTGTCCACGATGGGAGCGGTGGCACTGGTGGTGTCGATGTCCTGAGCGGTGGTGGTGGCTCTAGAGGTGACGGTGGCCCTGCTGGTGACAGTGGCCCCAAAGGAGGCCTTGACCGTGATGGTGACAGGTCCACGGTGGTGTCAATGTCCCTGCTGGTGACCACCACCCTGGTGCTGGCGTCTGTGACCCTGGCGGTGACAACGCCCGCAGTCGGTGTCCCTGCTGGTCGGGACAGCGTCCCTTGTGGTGGCGGTGGCCCCGGTGGTGGTGACAGCGCCCCGTGCGGTGACCGCAACCTCGGTGGTGACCCCTGTCCCTGGTGGTGATGGTGGCGCAGGTGATGATGATGCCCCCGCTAATGACCGCATCCCCTGTGATGACCGCATCCCCGGTGGCGCCAATGGCCCCGGTGGTGCCCGCACCCCTGGTGGTGACGCTGCCCCTCGCCCCGCAGAGAAGCCGGCCGTCCCTCAGTGCTGGACCGAAGGAGATCAGGTGCAGGGCGGCAGCGTTTTGCTGCGCTGCTACAGCCGCGGAGGGGCCGCGCCGCTGGCCTACCAGTGGGCCAAGCTGGCAGATGGGTACGGAGGAGGACGGCTGCCCCAAGGAACCATCCAAGGTGGGCACTGGGGGCTCCCGGGGGGTGGTAGGGGGCTGCGGGGTGGCAGGGGGTGAGAGGCTCGTGTTGTGTGCAGCTGTGACCACGTTTGCCCCCAGCCGCGCTCGGCTGGTGGGCTCAGCCCTGTGTCCGTGTGTCCGTGGGTGTCCAGCGGTGCCCCCATCCACACAACCCTGTGTCTGTGTGTCCCCATGTCCATGTGTCCCCATGTCCGTGTGTCCCCATGTCCGTGTGTCCCCATGTCTTGTGTGTCCCCATGTCTGTGTGTCCCCGTGTCCGTGTGTCCCCATGTCCGTGTGCACCACGGGTGTGGACGGAGGTGGTGCGGACGCTCGCGTGCTCTGCCCGTGTCTGCGCTCACATCCGTGCTCCTGTGCTCACGGCCACCCGTGTCCACGCGTGCTCCTGTCCGCGTGCTCCCAAACCCGTCAGCAGTGTCCTCACACGCCCACATCCGTGTGTCCCCATGTCTGTGTGTCCCCATGTCCCCGCATCCCCTGTCTCCATGTTCCCAAGCACCCCATGTCCCCCTACCCCCGTGCCCCCTTTTCCCTGCACCCAGTTCCCCTTGTACGTCCCCACGTCCCGTGTTCCATATCCCCCCGCTCTGTGTCCCCACGTCCCCACATCCCTGCACTCCATG
>NW_027638911.1:0-9530 GCF_951394365.1 Tetrao urogallus
GGGGTGGATGGACGTTGCTATGGGGTGGGGGGCGTCGCTATGGGGTGGATGGGCATGAAGTGGGGTGGGGATGTCGCTATGGGGTGGATGGATGGCATTGAGATGGGGTGGATGGACGCCATCGTGGAGGGATGGATGGGCATCGCTATGGGGTGGGGAGGTCGCTATGGGGTGGATGGGCATCGCTATGGGGTGGGGAGGTCGCTATGGGGTGGCTGTACATGGAATGGGGTGGGGATCCCCCAAGAGCCCCTCCAAGGAGAACGTGCAGGAGACGCAGATCTGAAGGGACCCCCCCCCCCCCCCCCCGTCTGCCCCCCATCCTCATCCTGCCCTTCTGGGACCCCCAAAATACGAACCTGCCCCCCCCCCAAAAAAAAAGGGAAAGGAAAGGGGAAAAAAGCCTTCGTCCTCCTCCTCCTCCTCCTCCTTCAAGGACCAGTGGATCTACGATGGGAAGGAAGGAAGGATGGACGGATGGACAGATGGAGGGATGGACGTCATGGTGATGGGGTGGATGGACGTCGCTATGGGGTGGGTGGACATGGAATGGGGTGGGGGCATCGCTATGGGGTGGATGGACGTCGCTATGGGGTGGGGATGATGCTATGGGGTGGATGGACATCGCTGTGGGGTGGGGATGATGCTATGGGGTGGGGGAGTTGCAATGGGGTGGATGGATGGCAATGAGATGGGGTGGATGGACGCCATCATGGAGGGATGGATGGGCATCGCTATGGGGTGGGGAGGTCGCTATGGGGTGGGGGTGTTGCTATGGGGTGGCTGGATGGAGTTGAGATGGGATGGATGGACGTCATGGTGATGGGGTGGGGGACGTCACTATGGGGTGGATGGACATCACTATGGGGTGGGGATGTCACTATGGGGTGGATGGATGTCGCTATGGGGTGGGGATGATGCTATGGGGTGGATGGACGTCGCTATGGGGTGGGGATGATGCTATGGGGTGGGGGAGTCGCTATGGGGTGGGTGGATGGCATTGAGATGGGGTGGATGGACGCCATCATGGAGGGATGGATGGGCATCGCTATGGGGTGGGGATGTCGCTATGGGGTGGGGAGGTCACTATGGTCGCTATGGGGTGGATGGACGTTGCTATGGGGTGGGGGGCGTCGCTATGGGGTGGATGGGCATGAAGTGGGGTGGGGATGTCGCTATGGGGTGGATGGATGGCATTGAGATGGGGTGGATGGACGCCATCATGGAGGGATGGATGGGCATCGCTATGGGGTGGGGAGGTCGCTATGGGGTGGATGGATGTCGCTATGGGGTGAATGGATGGCTTTGAGATGGGGTGGATGGACATGGAATGGGGTGGGGATGTCGCTATGGGGTGGATGGACATCGCTATGGGGTGGGGAAGTTGCTATGGGGTGGATGGATGGCATTGAGATGGGGTGGATGGATGTCACTATGGGGTGGGGAAGTCGCTATGGGGTGGGGACATTGATATGGGTTGGGGGCGCCACTATGGGGTGGATGGACATGAAATGGGGTGGGGATGTCGCTATGGGGTGGGGGAGTCGCTATGGGGTGGCTGGATGGCATTGAGATGGGGTGGATGGACGCCATCATGGAGGGATGGATGGGCATCGCTATGGGGTGGGGATGTCGCTATGGGGTGGGGAGGTCACTATGGTCGCTATGGGGTGGATGGACGTTGCTATGGGGTGGGGGGCGTCGCTATGGGGTGGATGGGCATGAAGTGGGGTGGGGATGTCGCTATGGGGTGGCTGGATGGCATTGAGATGGGGTGGATGGACGCCATCGTGGAGGGATGGATGGGCATCGCTATGGGGTGGGGAGGTCGCTATGGGGTGGATGGATGGAGTTGAGATGGGATGGATGGACGTCATGGTGATGGGGTGGGGGACGTTGCTATGGGGTGGATGGAGGTGGAATGGGGTGGGGATGATGCTATGGGGTGGGGGAGTCGCTATGGGGTGGATGGATGGCATTGAGATGGGGTGGATGGGCATGGAATGGGGTGGGGATGTCGCTATGCGGTGGATGGACGTCGCTATGGGGTGATGGTGTCGCTATGGGGTGGGGATGTCACTATGGGGTGGATGGATGGCGTTGAGATGGGGTGGATGGACATGGAATGGGGTGGGAGGCGTCGCTATGGGGTGGATGGACGTCGCTATGGGGCGGTAATGTCACTATGGGGTGGGGATGTTGATATGGGGTGGATGGATGTCGCTATGGGGTGGGGATGTCGCTATGGGGTGGGAGGGTGGAGTTGAGATGGGATGGATGGACGTCGTGGTGATGGGGTGGATGGGCATCCCTATGGGGTGGAGATGTTGCTGTGGGGTGGGGATGTTGATATGGGGAGGATGGACGTTGCTATGGGGTGGATGGGCATCCCTATGGGGTGGAGATGTTGCTGTGGGGTGGGGATGTTGATGTGGGGAGGATGGACGTCGCTATGGGGTGGATGGACGTCGCTATGGGGTGGGGATGTCGCTGTGGGGTGGGGATGTTGATATGGGGTGGATGGACGTCGCTATGGGGTGGAGATGTCGCTATGGGGTGGGGATGTCGCTGTGGGGTGGGGATGTCGCTATGGGGTGGGGATGTCGCTATGGGGTGGATGGACGTCGCTATGGGGTGGAGATGTCGCTGTGGGGTGGGGATGTCGCTATGGGGTGGATGGACGTCGCTATGGGGTGGATGGACGTCGCTATGGGGTGGATGGACGTCGCTATGGGGTGGGGATGTTGATATGGGGTGGATGGACGTTGCTATGGGGTGGGGATGTCGCTATGGGGTGGGGATGTCGCTATGGGGTGGATGGATGTCGCTATGGGGTGGATGGACATCATGGTGGGGACATGGGGATGGGATGGATGGGGACGTCGGGGTGGGATGGGGACGTCATGATAGGAAGGGGACATCAGGATGGGGACACCAGGGTGGGGACACCAGGGTGGGGACATCAGGGTGGGCTGGGGACATCAGGACAGGATGGGGACATCAGGGTGGGGACATTGTGGAGGTGACATCGTGATGGGGACATCAGGATGGGATGGGGGCCATCATGGAGGTGACATTGTGATGGGGTGGGGACATCAGGATGGGATGGGGACATCATGGAGGTGACATCGTGATGGGATGGGGACACCAGGATGGGGACATCAGGGTGGGATGGGGACGTGGTGGTGGAGGTGGTGACATCGTGATGGGTTGGGGACAACGGGGATGGGGACATCAGGACAGGATGGGGACATTGGGATGGGACGGGGACGTTGTGGAGGTGACATCGTGATGGGATGGGGACATCAGGACAGGATGGGGACATCAGGATGGGATGGGGACGATGGGGATGGGGACATTGGGGTGGGCTGGGGACATCAGGACAGGATGGGGACATCAGGGTGGGGACATTGTGGAGGTAACATCGTGATGGGGACATCAGGATGGGATGGGGACACCAGGGTGGGGACATCAGGGTGGGATGGGGACGCCAGGATGGGATGGGGACATTGTGACAGTTTGGGGACGTCGTGATGGGGACACCAGGATGGGGACATCGGGGTGGGCTGGGGACATCAGGACAGGATGGGGACATCAGGATGGGATGGAGGACATTGTGGAGGTGACATCGTGATGGGGTGGGGACATCAGGATGGGGACATCAGGGTGGGATGGGGACGTGGTGGTGGAGGTGGTGACATCGTGATGGGTTGGGGACAACGGGGATGGGGACGTCAGGACAGGATGGGGACATTGTGATGGGACGGGGACGTTGTGGAGGTGACATCGTGATGGGATGGGGACATCAGGACAGGATGGGGACATCAGGATGGGATGGGGACGATGGGGATGGGGACATTGGGGTGGGCTGGGGACATCAGGACAGGATGGGGACATCAGGGTGGGGACATTGTGGAGGTGACATCGTGATGGGGACATCAGGATGGGATGGGGGCCATCATGGAGGTGACATTGTGATGGTTTGGGGACATCAGGATGGGATGGGGACATCAGGACGGGGACATTGGGGTGGGGTGGGGACGTCAGGACAGGATGGGGACATCAGGATGGGATGGGGACATCATGGAGGTGACATCGTGATGGGTTGGGGACATCAGGATGGGGACATCAGGGTGGGATGGGGACGTGGTGGTGGTGACATCGTGATGGGTTGGGGACAACGGGGATGGGACATCAGGATGGGAGGGGGACGTTGTGGAGGTGACATCGTGATGGGGACGTCGTGATGGGGACATCAGGATGGGGACATGAGGACAGGATGGGGACATCGTGACGGGGTGGGGACATCAGGATGGGGATGTCAGGGTGGGATGGGGACGTCGTGATGGGGACATCGTGATGGGATGGGGGGGATGGGGATGGGGATGTCAGAACAGGATGGGGACATCAGGGTGGGATGGGGACATCAGGACAGGATGGGGACATCAGGGTGGGATGGGGACATCAGGATGGGGACATTGGGGTGGGCTGGGGACATCAGGACAGGATGGGGACATCAGGGTGGGCTGGGGACATCAGGATGGGGACATTGGGGTGGGCTGGGGACATCAGGACAGGATGGGGACATCAGGATGGGGACATTGTGGAGGTGACATCGTGATGGGGACATCAGGATGGGATGGGGGCCATCATGGAGGTGACATTGTGATGGTTTGGGGACATCAGGATGGGATGGGGACATCAGGACGGGGACATTGGGGTGGGGTGGGGACGTCAGGACAGGATGGGGACATCAGGATGGGATGGGGGACATTGTGGAGGTGACATCGTGATGGGTTGGGGACATCAGGATGGGGACATCAGGATGGGGTGGGGACATCGTGATGGGGACATTGAGGTGGGATGGGGACATCAGGACAGGATGGGGACGTTGTGGTGGGATGGGGACATCAGGATGGGGACATCAGGATGGGAATGGGGACGTGGTGGTGGTGACATCGTGATGGGGTGGGGACAACGGGGATGGGGACATTGTGGTGGGATGGGGACATCATGGAGGTGACATCAGGATGGGGACATCGGGGTGGGATGGGGACATCAGGACGGGATGGGGACGTTGTGGTGGTGACGTTGTGATGGGGACATCGGGATGGGGACATCGTGGTGGGCTGGGGACATCAGGACAGGAAGGGGACGTCATGATAGGAAGGGGACATCAGGATGGGGACATCAGGATGGGGACATGGTGGTGACATCATGATGGGTTGGGGACGTCAGGACAGGATGGGGACGTCATGATAGGAAGGGGACATCAGGATGGGCTGGGGACATCGTGATGGGGACATCAGGATGGGGACATCGGGGTGGGATGGGGACATCAGGATGGGATGGGGACGTTGTGGAGGTGACATCGTGATGGGGACGTTGGGATGGGGACATTGGGGTGGGATGGGGACGTGGTGGTGGTGACATCGTGATGAGGTGGGGACATCAGGATGGGGACAATGTGGTGGGCTGGGGACATCAGGATGGGATGGGGACGTTGTGGAGGTGACATCGTGATGGGGACGTTGGGATGGGGACATTGGGGTGGGATGGGGACGTGGTGGTGGTGACATCGTGATGAGGTGGGGACATCAGGACAGGATGGGGACATCAGGATGGGATGGGGACATCATGGAGGTGACATCATGATGGGGACGTCGTGATGGGGACATCAGGATGGGGACATGAGGACAGGATGGGGACATCGTGATGGGATGGGGACACCAGGACAGGATGGGGACGTCGTGGAGGTGACATCGTGATGGGGTGGGGACATCAGGATGGGGACATGGGGGTGGGAATGGGGACGTGGTGGTGGTGACATCGTGATGAGGTGGGGACAACGGGGATGGGGACGTCAGGACAGGATGGGGACATTGGGATGGGATGGGGACGTTGTGGAGGTGACATCGTGATGGGATGGGGACATCAGGACAGGATGGGGACATCAGGATGGGACGGGGACATCATGGAGGTGACATTGTGATGGGGACATCAGGATGGGGACATCAGGATGGGGACATCGTGGTGGGCTGGGGACATCAGGACGGGATGGGGACATCATGATAGGAAGGGGACATCAGGATGGGGACATCAGGGTGGGATGGGGACGTTGTGGAGGTGACGTCGTGATGGGGACATCAAGATGGGGACATCGGGGTGGGATGGGGACGTGGCGGTGGTGACATCGTGATGAGGTGGGGACATCAGGATGGAGACATTGTGGTGGTGACATCAGCATGGGATGGGGACATCAGGATGGGGACATCAGGATGGGGACATCAGGATGGGATGGGGACGTTGTGGAGGTGACATCGTGATGGGGACATCGGGATGGGGACATTGGGGTGGGATTGGGATGTGGCGGTGGTGACATCGTGATGGGGTGGGGACAATGGGGATGGGGATGTCAGGACAGGATGGGGACATCAGGATGGGGTGGGGACATCATGATAGGAAGGGGACATCAGGATGGGGACACCAGGATGGGGACATCAGGGTGGGATGGGGACGTCAGGATGGGATGGGGACATCATGGGGGTGACATCGTGATGGGATGGGGACACCAGGACAGGATGGGGACATGGAGGTGACATCGTGATGGGGATGTCGGGATGGGGACATCGGGGTGGGATGGGGACATCAGGACGGGATGGGGACGTTGTGGAGGTGACACTGATGGGGACGTCGGGATGGGGACATCAGGATGGGATGGGGACATCAGGACAGGATGGGGACGTCATGATAGGAAGGGGACATCAGGATGGGGACATCAGGATGGGGACATGGTGGTGACATCATGATGGGTTGGGGACGTCAGGACAGGATGGGGACGTGGTGGAGGTGACATCGTGATGGGGACATAAGGATGGGGACATCAGGATGGGGACATCGTGGTGGGCTGGGGACATCAGGACGGGATGGGGACATCATGATAGGAAGGGGACATCAGGATGGGGACATCAGGATGGGATGGGGACGTTGTGGAGGTGACATCGTGATGGGATGGGGACATCAGGACAGGATGGGGACATCAGGATGGGACGGGGACATCATGGAGGTGACATTGTGATGGGGACATCAGGATGGGGACATCAGGATGGGGACATCGTGGTGGGCTGGGGACATCAGGACGGGATGGGGACATCATGATAGGAAGGGGACATCAGGATGGGGACATCAGGATGGGATGGGGACGTTGTGGAGGTGACGTCGTGATGGGGACATCAAGATGGGGACATCGGGGTGGGATGGGGACGTGGCGGTGGTGACATCGTGATGAGGTGGGGACATCAGGATGGAGACATTGTGGTGGTGACATCAGCATGGGATGGGGACATCAGGATGGGGACATCAGGACAGGATGGGGACATCAGGGTGGGATGGGGACGTCGTGGAGGTGACATCGTGATGGGGACATCGGGGTGGGGACATTGGGGTGGGATTGGGATGTGGCGGTGGTGACATCGTGATGGGGTGGGGACAATGGGGATGGGGACGTCAGGACAGGATGGGGACATCAGGATGGGGTGGGGACATCATGATAGGAAGGGGACATCAGGATGGGGACACCAGGATGGGGACATCAGGGTGGGATGGGGACGTCAGGATGGGATGGGGACATCATGGGGGTGACATCGTGATGGGATGGGGACACCAGGACAGGATGGGGACATGGAGGTGACATCGTGATGGGGATGTCGGGATGGGGACATCGGGGTGGGATGGGGACAATGGGGATGGGGACATGGGGGTGGGAATGGGGACGTGGTGGAGGTGACATCGTGATGGGGTGGGGACAGTGGGGATGGGGACATTGTGGTGGGATGGGGACATCATGGAGGTGACATCAGGATGGGGACATCGGGGTGGGATGGGGACATCAGGACGGGATGGGGACGTTGTGGAGGTGACACTGATGGGGACATCGGGATGGGATGGGGACATCAGGACAGGATGGGAACGTCATGATAGGAAGGGGACATCAGGATGGGGACATCAGGGTGGGGACATCAGGATGGGGACATGGTGGTGGTGACATCATGATGGGTTGGGGACGTCAGGATAGGATGGGGACGTCGTGGAGGTGACATCGTGATGGGGACGTCGTGATGGGGACATCAGGATGGGGACATCGTGGTGGGCTGGGGACATCAGGATGGGATGGGGACGTTGTGGAGGTGACATCGTGATGGGGACGTCGGGATGGGAACATTGGGGTGGGATGGGGACGTGGTGGTGGTGACATCGTGATGAGGTGGGGACATCAGGATGGGATGGGGACATCGTGGAGGTGACATCATGATGGGGACGTCGTGATGGGGACATCAGGGTGGGGACATGAGGACAGGATGGGGACATCGTGATGGGATGGGGACACCAGGACAGGATGGGGACGTCGTGGAGGTGACATCGTGATGGGGTGGGGACATCAGGATGGGGACATGGGGGTGGGAATGGGGACGTGGTGGTGGTGACATCGTGATGAGGTGGGGACAACGGGGATGGGGACGTCAGGACAGGATGGGGACATTGTGATGGGACGGGGACGTTGTGGAGGTGACATCGTGATGGGATGGGGACATCAGGACAGGATGGGGACATCAGGATGGGACGGGGACATCATGGAGGTGACATTGTGATGGGGACATCAGGATGGGGACATCAGGATGGGGACATCGTGGTGGGCTGGGGACATCAGGACGGGATGGGGACATCATGATAGGAAGGGGACATCAGGATGGGGATATCGGGGTGGTGACATCGGGGAGGGATGGGGACGTCAGGACAGGATGGGGACATCATGATAGGAAGGGGACATCAGGATGGGGACATCAGGGTGGGATGGGGACGTTGTGGAGGTGACGTCGTGATGGGGACATCAAGATGGGGACATCGGGTGGGATGGGGACGTGGCGGTGGTGACATCGTGATGAGGTGGGGACATCAGGATGGAGACATTGTGGTGGTGACATCAGCATGGGATGGGGACATCAGGATGGGGACATCAGGACAGGATGGGGACATCAGGATGGGGACATCAGGGTGGGATGGGGACGTTGTGGAGGTGACATCGTGATGGGATGGGGACATCAGGACAGGATGGGGACATCGTGATGGGACGGGGACATCATGGAGGTGACATTGTGATGGGGACATCAGGATGGGGACATCAGGATGGGGACATCAGGATGGGATGGGGACGTCGTGGAGGTGACATCGTGATGGGGACATCGGGGGTGGGGACATTGGGGTGGGATTGGGATGTGGCGGTGGTGACATCGTGATGGGGTGGGGACAACGGGGATGGGGACGTCAGGATGGGATGGGGACGTCGTGATGGAGACATTGAGGTGGGATGGGGACATCAGGATGGGGTGGGGACGTCGTGATGGGGACATCGGGGTGGGGTGGGGACATCAGGATGGGGACATTGTGGAGGTGACATCGTGATGGGATGGGGACATCAGGATGGGGACATCAGGATGGGATGGGGGACATCATGGAGGTGACATTGTGATGGG
>NW_027638910.1:0-20398 GCF_951394365.1 Tetrao urogallus
CCATAGGGACACCCATAGGGCTGGAGGAACACATAGGGATGGGGGGAACCCATAGGGACACCCATAGGGCTGGAGGAACCCATAGGGACACCCATAGGGACATCCACAGGGGTGGGGAACCCATAGGGACACCCACAGGGTTGGGGAACCCACAGGGATGGAGGAACCCACAGCAATGGGGCACCCGCAGCGATGGGGAGCCCATAGGGACACCCATAGGGGTGGGGGAACCCATAGGGATGGGGGGAACCCATAGGGACACCCATAGGGCTGGAGGAACCCATAGGGATGGGGGGAACCCATAGGGACACCCATAGGGCTGGAGGAACCCATAGGGATGGGGGGAACCCATAGGGACACCCATAGGGCTGGAGGAACCCATAGGGACACCCATAGGGACACCCACAGGGGTGGGGAACCCATAGGGACACCCACAGGGTTGGGGGAACCCACAGGGATGGAGGAACCCACAGCGATGGGGCACCCGCAGCGATGGGGAACCCATAGGGACACCCATAGGGCTGGAGGAACCCATAGGGATGGGGGGAACCCATAGGGACACCCATAGGGCTGGAAGAACCCATAGGGCTGAAGGAACCCATAGGGCTGGAGGAACCCAGAGCGATGGGGAACTCATAGGGACACCCATAGGGCTGGAGGAACCCATAGGGACACCCACATGGTTGGGGATCCTATAGGGACAACCACAGGGGTGGGGGAACCCATAGGGACACCCATAGGGACACCCATAGGGCTGGAGGAACCCACAGCGATGGGGCATCCGCAGTGATGGGGAACCCATAGGGACACCCATAGAGATGGGGGGAACCCATAGGGACACCCATGGGGGTGGGGGAACCCATAGGGACACTCACAGGGGGTGGGGAACCCATAGGGACACCCATAGAGATGGGGAACCCATAGGGACACCCATAGGGGTGGGGATCCTATAGGGACACCCATGGGGTGGGGATCCTATAGGGACACCCATAGGGATGGGGGAACCCATAGGGACACCCATAGAGATGGGGGAACCCACAGGGATACCCATAGAGCTGGAGGAACCCATAGGGACACCCATAGGGGTGGGGATCCTATAGGGACACCCACAGGGGTGGAGATCCCATAGGGACACCCATAGGGACACCCATAGGGGTGGGGATCCTATAGGGACACCCACAGGGGTGGAGATCCCATAGGGACACCCATAGGGATGGGGAACCCATAGGGACACAAATAGAGCTGCAGGAACCCAAAGGGATGGGGAACCCATAGGATGGGGAATCAAAGTGATGGGGAACCATAGGGATGGGGAACCTGTAGGGATGGGGAACCATAGGGATGGGGACCCATAGGAATGGGGAACTCATAGGGACACCCATAGGGATGGGGCACATGTAGGGACACCCAGAGGGAGGGGAGAACCCACAGGGAAGGGGAACCCATAGGGGCACCCATAGGGTTGGGGAAGCAAAGCGATGGGGAACCCATAGGGATGGGGAACCCATAGGGACACTTATAGGGGTGGGGATCCCATAGGGACACCCATAGAGCTGTAGGAACCCAAAGGGATGGGGAACCCATAGGGATGGGGGAATCCATAGGGATGGGGAACCATAGGGATGGGGAACCCATAGGTTTTGGGGGATCCCATAGGGACACCCATAGGGACACCCACAGGGATGGGGATCCCATAGTGAAGGAGGAACCCATAGTGATGGGGCACCCATAGGAACACCCATAGGGATGGGGGGAACCCATAGGGATGGGGGCACCCATAGGAATGGGAGAACCCATAGAGATGGGGCACCCATAGCGATGGGGAACCCATAGGGGTGGGGAACCATAGAGATGGGGAACCCATAGGGACACCCATAGGGATGGGGGCACCCATAGGGATGGGGGACGCCATAGGGACACCCATAGAAATGGGAGAACCCATAGGGATGGGGCACCCATAGCAATGGGGAACCCATAGGGATGGGGAAACATAGGGATGGGGAACCCATAGGGACACCCATAGGGATAAGGGACCCCATAGGGACACCCATAGAGATGGGAGAACCCATAGGGATGGGGCACATACAGTGATGGGGAACCCATAGGGGTGGGGAACCTTAGGGATGGGGAACCCATAGGCACACCCATAGGGGTGGGGATCCTAAAGAGACCCCCAAAGAGATGGGGGGACCCGTAGGGACACACATAGGGACATCCATAGGGGTGGGGATACTAAAGGGACATCCATAGGGATACGCACAGGGATGGGGCACATATAGGGACAGTGGTGTCAGTGACGGTGAGCTGTGGTGTCAGTAATGGTGAGCTGTGGTGTCAATGGTGAGCTGTGGTGTCAGTAATGGTGAGCTGTGGTGTCAGTGGTGAGCTGTGGTGTCAGTGGTGAGCTGTGGTGTCAGTAATGGTGAGCAGTGGTGTCAATGGTGAGCTGTGGTGTCAGTGGTGAGCTGTGGTGTCAGTAATGGTGAGCTGTGGTGTCAGTAATGGTGAGCTGTGGTGTCAATGGTGAGCTGTGGTGTCAGTAATGGTGAGCTGTGGTGTCAATGGTGAGCTGTGGTGTCAGTAATGGTGAGCTGTGGTGTCAGTGGTGAGCTGTGGTGTCAGTAATGGTGAGCTGTGGTGTCAATGGTGAGCTGTGGTGTCAGTAATGGTGAGCTGTGGTGTCAGTGATGGTGAGCTGTGGTGTCAGTAATGGTGAGCAGTGGTGTCAATGGTGAGCTGTGGTGTCAGTAATGGTGAGCTGTGGTGTCAATGGTGAGCTGTGGTGTCAGTGGTGAGCTGTGGTGTCAGTAATGGTGAGCTGTGGTGTCAATGGTGAGCTGTGGTGTCAGTAATGGTGAGCTGTGGTGTCAATGGTGAGCTGTGGTGTCAGTAATGGTGAGCTGTGGTGTCAATGGTGAGCTGTGGTGTCAGTGGTGAGCTGTGGTGTCAGTGATGGTGAGCTGTGGTGTCAGTAATGGTGAGCTGTGGTGTCAATGGTGAGCTGTGGTGTCAGTAATGGTGAGCTGTGGTGTCAGTGATGGTGAGCTGTGGTGTCAGTGGTGAGCTGTGGTGTCAGTAATGGTGAGCTGTGGTGTCAGTGATGGTGAGCTGTGGTGTCAGTGATGGTGAGCTGTGGTGTCAGTAATGGTGAGCTGTGGTGTCAGTGGTGAGCTGTGGTGTCAGTAATGGTGAGCTGTGGTGTCAATGGTGAGCTGTGGTGTCAATGGTGAGCTGTGGTGTCAGTAATGGTGAGCTGTGGTGTCAATGGTGAGCTGTGGTGTCAGTGGTGGGCTGTGGTGTCAGTAATGGTGAGCTGTGGTGTCAGTAATGGTGAGCTGTGGTGTCTGTAATGGTGAGCTGTGGTGTCAGTGATGGTGAGCTGTGGTGTCAGTGATGGTGAGCTGTGGTGTCAGTGATGGTGAGCTGTGGTGTCAGTAATGGTGAGCTGTGGTGTCAATGGTGAGCTGTGGTGTCAGTAATGGTGAGCTGTGGTGTCAGTGATGGTGAGCTGTGGTGTCAGTGATGGTGAGCTGTGGTGTCAATGGTGAGCTGTGGTGTCAGTAATGGTGAGCTGTGGTGTCAGTAATGGTGAGCTGTGGTGTCAATGGTGAGCTGTGGTGTCAGTGGTGAGCTGTGGTGTCAGTGATGGTGAGCTGTGGTGTCAGTAATGGTGAGCTGTGGTGTCAATGGTGAGCTGTGGTGTCAGTAATGGTGAGCTGTGGTGTCAGTAATGGTGAGCTGTGGTGTCAATGGTGAGCTGTGGTGTCAGTAATGGTGAGCTGTGGTGTCAATGGTGAGCTGTGGTGTCAGTAATGGTGAGCTGTGGTGTCAGTGATGGTGAGCTGTGGTGTCAATGGTGAGCTGTGGTGTCAGTAATGGTGAGCTGTGGTGTCAGTAATGGTGAGCTGTGGTGTCAATGGTGAGCTGTGGTGTCAGTAATGGTGAGCTGTGGTGTCAGTGGTGAGCTGTGGTGTCAGTAATGGTGAGCTGTGGTGTCAGTGATGGTGAGCTGTTGTGTCAGTGATGGTGAGCTGTGGTGTCAGTAATGGTGAGCTGTGGTGTCAATGGTGAGCTGTGGTGTCAGTGATGGTGAGCTGTGGTGTCAGTAATGGTGAGCTGTGGTGTCAATGGTGAGCTGTGGTGTCAGTAATGGTGAGCTGTGGTGTCAGTAATGGTGAGCTGTGGTGTCAGTGATGGTGAGCTGTGGTGTCAATGGTGAGCTGTGGTGTCAGTGATGGTGAGCTGTGGTGTCAGTAATGGTGAGCTGTGGTGTCAATGGTGAGCTGTGGTGTCAGTAATGGTGAGCTGTGGTGTCAATGGTGAGCTGTGGTGTCAGTAATGGTGAGCTGTGGTGTCAGTGATGGTGAGCTGTGGTGTCAATGGTGAGCTGTGGTGTCAGTAATGGTGAGCTGTGGTGTCAGTAATGGTGAGCTGTGGTGTCAATGGTGAGCTGTGGTGTCAGTAATGGTGAGCTGTGGTGTCAGTGGTGAGCTGTGGTGTCAGTAATGGTGAGCTGTGGTGTCAATGGTGAGCTGTGGTGTCAATGGTGAGCTGTGGTGTCAGTAATGGTGAGCTGTTGTGTCAGTGATGGTGAGCTGTGGTGTCAGTAATGGTGAGCTGTGGTGTCAATGGTGAGCTGTGGTGTCAGTGATGGTGAGCTGTGGTGTCAGTAATGGTGAGCTGTGGTGTCAATGGTGAGCTGTGGTGTCAGTAATGGTGAGCTGTGGTGTCAGTAATGGTGAGCTGTGGTGTCAGTGATGGTGAGCTGTGGTGTCAGTAATGGTGAGCTGTGGTGTCAGTAATGGTGAGCTGTGGTGTCAGTGGTGAGCTGTGGTGTCAGTGATGGTGAGCTGTGGTGTCAGTAATGGTGAGCTGTGGTGTCAATGGTGAGCTGTGGTGTCAGTAATGGTGAGCTGTGGTGTCAGTGGTGAGCTGTGGTGTCAGTGATGGTGAGCTGTGGTGTCAGTAATGGTGAGCTGTGGTGTCAATGGTGAGCTGTGGTGTAAATGATGGTGAGCCACGGTGCCCAGTGGTGAGCTGTGGTTTAATGGTGAGCCATGGTGTGAATGATGGTGAGCTGTGGTGTGAATGCTGGTGAGCCATGGTGTGAATGCTGGTGAGCTGTGGTGTGAATGCTGGTGAGCCGTGTTGTGAATGCTGGTGAGCTGTGGTGCCCATGTCGGTACCTGCGTTCCGAAGAGCACCATGATGGTGAGCAGCCCGGCGCAGGGCGGTGTGTATTTCACGGTGAACGTGTCGTTGTCGTTCTTGATGATGGTGAAATCCAGGTCCGCCTCCGGGGCGCCGGCCTGAGCCGGGCTGCACTTAATGCCGATGCTGACGTCGCCTGCGGGGTTGGGAGGCGTTATAGGGGCTGGATGGGGGGATATGGGGTTGTGTGGGGTTACATGGGGTTGTATGGGGTTACATGGGGTTGTATGGGGTTACATGGGGTTGTATGGGGGTGTATGGGGGTGTATGGGGTTGCATGGGGTTACATGGGGTTGTATGGGGGTGTATGGGGCTGTATGGGGTTGTATGGGGTTACATGGGGTTGTATGGGGGTGTATGGGGCTGTATGGGGTTGTATGGGGTTACATGGGGTTGTATGGGGGTGTATGGGGCTGTATGGGGTTGTGTGGGGCTGTATGGGGTTATGGGCTGCACTTAATGCCGATGCTGACGTCGCCTGCGGGGTTGGGAGGCGTTATAGGGGCTGGATGGGGGGATATGGGGTTGTGTGGGGTTACATGGGGTTGTATGGGGTTACATGGGGTTGTATGGGGTTACATGGGGTTGTATGGGGGTGTATGGGGGTGTATGGGGTTGTATGGGGTTACATGGGGTTGTATGGGGATGTATGGGGCTGTATGGGGTTGTGTGGGGCTGTATGAGGTTGTATGGGGTTACATGGGGTTGTATGGGGTTGTATGGGGTTATGGGCTGCACTTAATGCCGATGCCGACGTCGCCTGCGGGGTTGGGAGCCGTTATAGGGGCTGGATGGGGGGATATGGGGGTTTATGGGGGGATATGGGGTTGTATGGGGCTGTATGGGGTTGGATGGGGTTGTGTGGGGTTGTATTGGGGGATATGGGGTTGTATGGGGTTGTGTGGAGTTGTATGGGGGGATATGGGGGTTATATGGGGTTGTGTGGGGTTATATGGGGGGATATGGGGTTGTGTGGGGTTGTGTGGAGTTGTATGGGGGGATATGGGGTTGTGTGGGGTTGTACGGCGTTGTATGGGGCTGTATGGGGTGGTATTGGGGGATATGGGGTTGTATGGGGTCGTATGGAGTCATATGGGGGATATAGGGTCGTATGGGGCTAGATGGGGCTGGATGGGGGATATGGGGCTGGATGGGGTTGTATGGGGTTATATGGGGTTTTGTGGGGTTATATGGGGTTGTATGGGGTCGTATGGGGTCATATGGGGTTGTATGGGTTTACATGGGGTTGTGTGGGGCTGTATGGGGTTGTATGGGGTTACATGGGGTTGTGTGGGGTTGTATGGGGATGTATGGGGTTATGGGCTGCACTTAATGCCGATGCTGACGTCGCCTGCGGGGTTGGGAGCCGTTATAGGGGCTGTATGGGGGAATATGGGGGTTTATGGGGTTGTATGGGGTTGTATGGGGTTACATGGGGTTGTATGGGGGTTTATGGGGGTGTATGGGGTTGTATGGGGTTACATGGGGTTGTATGGGGGTGTATGGGGCTGTATGGGGTTGTGTGGGGCTGTATGGGGTTGTATGGGGTTACATGGGGTTGTATGGGGTTGTATGGGGTTGTATGGGGTTACATGGGGTTGTATGAGGGTTTATGGGGGTGTATGGGGTTGTATGGGGTTACATAGGGTTGTATGGGGGTGTATGGGGCTGTATGGGGTTGTGTGGGGCTGTATGGGGTTGTATGGGGTTACATGGGGTTGTATGGGGTTGTATGGGGTTATGGGCTGCACTTAATGCCGATGCTGACGTCACCTGCGGGGTTGGGAGCCATTATAGGGGCTGGATGGGGGGATATCGGGGTTTATGGGGGGATATGGGGTTGTATGGGGTTACATGGGGTTGTATGGGGTTACATGGGGTTGTATGGGGGTTTATGGGGCTGTATGGGGTTGTATGGGGTTACATGGGGTTGTGTGGGGTTGTATGGGGTTGTATGGGGTTATGGGCTGCACTTAATGCCGATGCTGACGTCACCTGCGGGGTTGGGAGCCGTTATAGGGGCTGGATGGGGTGATATGGGGGTTTATGGGGTCGTATGGGGTTTGTATGGGGTTACATGGGGTTGTATGGGGTTACATGGGGTTGTATGGGGGTTTATGGGGGTGTATGGGGTTGTATGGGGTTACATGGGGTTGTATGGGGTTGTATGGGGTTATGGGCTGCACTTAATGCCGATGCTGACGTAGCCTGCGGGGTTGGGAGGCGTTATAGGGGCTGGATGGGGGGATATGGGGCTGGATGGGGTTACATGGGGTTGTATGGGGTTACATGGGGTTGTATGGGGTTACATGGGGTTGTATGGGGGTGTATGGGGGTGTATGGGGTTGTATGGGGTTACATGGGGTTGTATGGGGGTGTATGGGGCTGTATGGGGTTGTGTGGGGCTGTATGGGGTTGTATGGGGTTACATGGGTTTGTATGGGGTTGTATGGGGATGTATGGGGTTATGGGCTGCACTTAATGCCGATGCTGACGTCACCTGCGGGGTTGGGAGCCGTTATAGGGGCTGGATGGGGTGATATGGGGGTTTATGGGGTCGTATGGGGTTGTATGGGGTTACATGGGGTTGTATGGGGTTACATGGGGTTGTATGGGGGTTTATGGGGGTGTATGGGGTTGTATGGGGTTACATGGGGTTGTATGGGGGTGTATGGGGCTGTATGGGGTTGTATGGGGTTACATGGGGTTGTATGGGGTTGTATGGGGTTGTATGGGGTTGTATGGGGTTATGGGCTGCACTTAAAATGCCGATGCCGACGTCGCCTGCGGGGTTGGGAGCCGTTATAGGGGCTGGATGGGGGGATATGGGGGTTTATGGGGGGATATGGGGTTTTATGGGGCTGTATAGGGTTGTGTGGGGTTGTGTGGGGTTGTATTGGGGGATATGGGGTTGTATGAGGTTGTGTGGAGTTGTATGGGGGGATATGGGGGTTATATGGGGTTGTGTGGGGTTGTATGGGGGGATATGGGGTTGTGTGGGGTTGTGTGGAGTTGTATGGGGGGATATGGGGTTGTGTGGGGTTGTACGGCGTTGTATGGGGCTGTATGGGGTGGTATTGGGGGATATGGGGTTGTATGGGGTCGTATGGGGTCATATGGGGGATATGGGGTCGTATGGGGCTAGATGGGGCTGGATGGGGGATATGGGGCTGGATGGGGTTGTATGGGGTTATATGGGGTTTTGTGGGGTTATATGGGGTTGTATGGGGTCGTATGGGGTCATATGGGGTTGTATGGGGTTACATGGGGTTGTGTGGGGTTGTATGGGGATGTATGGGGTTATGGGCTGCACTTAATGCCGATGCTGACGTCGCCTGCGGGGTTGGGAGCCGTTATAGGGGCTGTATGGGGGAATATGGGGGTTTATGGGGTTGTATGGGGTTGTATGGGGTTACATGGGGTTGTATGGGGGTTTATGGGGGTGTATGGGGTTGTATGGGGTTACATGGGGTTGTATGGGGTTGTATGGGGTTGTATGGGGTTATGGGCTGCACTTAATGCCGATGCTGACGTCGCCTGCGGGGTTGGGAGCCGTTATAGGGGCTGGATGGGGGGATATGGGGGTTTATGGGGTCGTATGGGGTTGTATGGGGTTACATGGGGTTGTATGGGGGTTTATGGGGGTGTATGGGGTTGTATGGGGTTACATGGGGTTGTATGGGGGTTTATGGGGGTGTATGGGGTTGTATGGGGTTACATGGGGTTGTATGGGCTTGTATGGGGTTATATGGGGGGATACGGGGTTGTATGGGGTTATATGGGCGGATATGGGGTTGTATTTGGTTGTATGGGGGGATATGGGGTTGTATGGGGTTACATGGGGTTGTATGGGGTTGTATGGGGCTGTATGGGGGATATGGGGTTGTGTGGGGTTGTGTGGGGATACATGGGGTCGTATGGGGTTGTATGGGGTTACGTGGGGTTGTGTGGGGTTATATGGGGTCGTATGGGGTTGTATGGGGTTACATGGGGTTGTATGGGGGTTTATGGGGGTGTATGGGGTTACATGGGGTTGTATGGGGGTTTATGGGGCTGTATGGGGTTGTATGGGGTTACATGGGGTTGTGTGGGGTTGTATGGGGTTGTATGGGGTTATGGGCTGCACTTAATGCCGATGCTGACGTCGCCTGCGGGGTTGGGAGCCGTTATAGGGGCTGGATGGGGTGATATGGGGGTTTATGGGGTCGTATGGGGTTGTATGGGGTTACATGGGGTTGTATGGGGTGTATGGGGTTGTATGGGGGTGTATGGGGTTGTATGGGGTTACATGGGGTTGTATGGGGGTGTATGGGGCTGTATGGGGTTGTATGGGGTTACATGGGGTTGTATGGGGTTACATGGGGTTGTATGGGGTTGTATGGGGTTGTATGGGGTTGTGTGGGGTTGTATGGGGTTATGGGCTGCACTTAATGCCGATGCCGACGTCGCCTGCGGGGTTGGGAGCCGTTATAGGGGCTGGATGGGGGGATATCGGGGTTTATGGGGGAATATGGGGTTGTATGGGGCTGTATGGGGTTGGATGGGGTTGTGTGGGGTTGTATTGGGGGATATGGGGTTGTATGGGGTTGTGTGGAGTTGTATGGGGGGATATGGGGGTGTATGGGGTTGTGTGGGGTTATATGGGGGGATATGGGGTTGTGTGGGGTTGTGTGGAGTTGTATGGGGGGATATGGGGTTGTGTGGGGTTGTACGGCGTTGTATGGGGCTGTATGGGGTGGTATTGGGGGATATGGGGTTGTATGGGGTCGTATGGGGTCATATGGGGGATATGGGGTCGTATGGGGCTGGATGGGGCTGGATGGGGGATATGGGGCTGGATGGGGTTGTGTGGGGTTATATGGGGGTTTGTGGGGTTATATGGGGTTGTATGGGGTCGTATGGGGTCATATGGGGTTGTATGGGGTTACATGGGGTTGTATGGGGTTACATGGGGTTGTATGGGGGTGTATGGGGTTGTATGGGGGTGTATGGGGTTGTATGGGGTTGTATGGGGGGATATGGGGTTGTGTGGGGTTGTGTGGAGTTGTATGGGGGGATATGGGGTTGTGTGGGGTTGTACGGCGTTGTATGGGGCTGTATGGGGTTGTATTGGGGGATATGGGGTTGTATGGGGTTGTATGGGGTCGTATGGGGGATATGGGGTTGTATGGGGCTGGATGGGGCTGGATGGGGGATATGGGGCTGGATGGGGTTGTGTGGGGTTATATGGGGTTTTGTGGGGTTATATGGGGTTGTATGGGGTCGTATGGGGTCATATGGGGTTGTATGGGGTTACATGGGGTTGTATGGGGTTACATGGGGTTGTATGGGGGTGTATGGGGTTGTATGGGGGTGTATGGGGTTGTATGGGGTTGTATGGGGGGATATGGGGTTGTATGGGGTTATATGGGGTGGTATGGGGTTGTATGGGCTTGTATGGGGGGATATGGGGTTGTATGGGGTTGTATGGGATTATATGGGGTGGTATGGGGTTGTATGGGGTTGTATGGGGGGATATGGGGTTGTATGGGGTTATATGGGGTGGTATGGGGTTGTACGGGCTTGTATGGGGTTATATGGGGGGATACGGGGTTGTATGGGGTTATATGGGGTTATATGGGGGGATATGGGGTTGTATGGGGTTGTATGGATTGTATGGGGCTGTTTGGGGCTGTATGGGGGATATGGGGCTGGGTGGGGTTGTGTGGGGTTATATGGGGTCGTATGGGGTTGTATGGGGTTACGTGGGGTTGTATGGGGTTGTGTGGGGGGATATGGGGTCGTATGGGGTTGTGTGGGGTTGTATGGGGTTGTGTGGGGTTATATGGGGTCGTATGGGGTTGTATGGGGTTGTATGGGGTTGTGTGGGGTTATATGGGGTCGTATGGGGTTGTATGGGGTTGTATGGGGTTGTGTGGGGTTATATGGGGTCGTATGGGGTTGTATGGGGTTGTGTGGGGTTGTATGGGGTTATATGGGGTTATATGGGGTTGTGTGGGGTTGTATGGGGTTGTGTGGGGTTATATGGGGTTGTGTGGGGTTGTATGGGGTTGTGTGGGGTTATATGGGGTCGCATGGGGTTGTATGGGGCTGTATGGGGTTGTATGGGTTTATGGGCTGCACTTAATGCTGCAGGGTTGGGAGTGGTTATAGGAGCTGTATGGGGGTGTATGGGGTTGTATGGGGAGATATGGGGTTGTATGGGGTTATAGGGGCTGTATGGGGGGATATGGGGGTGAATGGGGTTGTATGGGGTGTATGGGGTTGTGTGGGGTTATATGGGGTTGCATGGGGTTGTATGGGGTTGTGTGGGGTTATATGGGGTTGTGTGGGGTTGTATGGGGTTGTATGGGGTTGTGTGGGGTTATATGGGGTTGTGTGGGGTTGTATGGGGTTGTGTGGGGTTATATGGGGTTGCATGGGGTTGCATGGGGTTGTATGGGGTTGTATGGGGTTGTGTGGGGTTATATGGGGTTGTGTGGGGTTGTATGGGGTTGTGTGGGGTTATATGGGGTTGCATGGGGTTGTATGGGGTTGTATGGGGTTGTGTGGGGTTGGATGGGGTTGTGTGGGGTTGGATGGGGTTGTGTGGGGTTATATGAGGTTCTATGGGTTTCTATGGGGTTGTATGGGGTTATGGGCTGCACTTAATGCCAATGCTGACAATGCTGGGGTGCCATGGGCGCCATGGGGTGTCATGGGGAGCTATGGGGCGCCATGGGTCGCCATGGGGTGTTATGGGGCGCCATGGGGTGTTATGGGTGCTATGGGGCACTATGGGGCACGATGGGTTGCTATGGGGCGCTATGGGGTGCCATGGGGTGTTATGGGGCACCATGGTGCGCTATGGGTCGCCATGGGGTGTTATGGGGCGCTATGGATCGCCATGGGGTGTTATGGGGTGTTATGGGTCACCATGGGGTGTTATGGGGTGTTATGGGTCGCCGTGGGGCGCTATGGGTCGCCATGGGGTGTTATGGGCGCTATGGGGTGCCATGGGGCACTATGGGGTGCCATGGGGTGTTATGGGGTGTTATGGGTCGCCGTGGGGCGCTATGGGTCGCCATGGGGTGTTATGGGCGCTATGGGGTGCCATGGGGTGCTATGGGTCGCCATGGGGTGTTATGGGGTGTTATGGGTCGCCATGGGGCGCTATGGGTCGCCATGGGGTGTTATGGGTGCTATGGGGTGCCATGGGGCACTATGGGGTGCCATGGGGTGTTATGGGGTGTTATGGGTCACCATGGGGTTCTATGGGTCGCCATGGGGCACTATTGGTCGGCATGGGGTGTTATGGGGCGCTATGGGTTGCCATGGGGCGCTATGGGTGCTATGGGTCACCATGGGGCGCTATGGGTCGCCATGGGTCGCTATGGGTCACCATGGGGCGTTATGGGTCACTATGGGGCACTATGGGTCGCCATGGGGTGTTATGGGCACTATGGGTCGCTATGGGTCACCATGGGGCGCTATGGGTGCTATGGGTTGCCATGGGGCGCTATGGGTCACCATGGGGCGCTATGGGTCGCCATGGGGTGCTATGGGTCACCATGGGGCGCTATGGGTCGCCATGGGGCGCTATGGGTCGCCATGGGTCGCCATGGGGCGCTATGGGTGCTATGGGTTGCCATGGGGCGCTATGGGTCACCATGGGGCGCTATGGGTCGCCATGGGGCGCTATGGGTCGCCATGGGTCGCCATGGGGTGCTATGGGTGCTATGGGTCGCCATGGGGCGCTATGGGTCGCCATGGGTCGCCATGGGGCGCTATGGGTCGCCATGGGGCGCTATGGGTCGCCATGGGGCGCTATGGGTGCTATGGGTTGCCATGGGGCGCTATGGGTCACCATGGGGCGCTATGGGTCGCCATCGGGCGCTATGGGTCGCGATGGGTCACCATGGGGCGCTATGGGTCGCGATGGGTCGCCATGGGGTGTTATGGGTGCTATGGGGTGCCATGGGGCGCTATGGGTCACCATGGGGCGCTATGGGTCGCCATGGGGCGCTATGGGTCACCATGGGGCGCTATGGGTCGCCATGGGGCGCTATGGGTCGCCATGGGTCGCCATGGGGCGGTATGGGTGCTATGGGTTGCCATGGGGCGCTATGGGTCGCCATGGGGCGCTATGGGTCGCGATGGGTCACCATGGGGCGCTATGGGTCGCGATGGGTCGCCATGGGGCACTATGGGTGCTATGGGTCGCCATGGGGTGTTATGGGCACTATGGGTCGCTGTGGGTCGCCATGGGGCGCTATGGGTGCTATGGGTTGCCATGGGTCGCCATGGGTTGCTATGGGGCGCTATGGGTCACCATGGGGCGCTATGGGTCACCATGGGGCGCTATGGGTCGCCATGGGGCGCTATGGGTGCTATGGGTCGCCATGGGGCGCTATGGGTGCTATGGGTCGGCATGGGGCGCTATGGGTCACCATGGGGTGCTATGGGTCGCCATGGGGCGCTATGGGTCACCATGGGGCGCTATGGGGCGCTATGGGTGCTATAGGTCGCCATGGGGCGCTATGGGCGCTATGGGTTGCCATGGGGTGTTATGGGCGCTATGGGTCGCCATGGGGCGCTATGGGTCGCTATGGGGTGTTATGGGCGCTATGAGTCGCCATGGGGTGTTATGGGCGCTATGGGTCGCCATGGGGTGTTATGGGCGCTATGAGTCGCCATGGGGTGTTATGGGCGCTATGGGTCGCCATGGGGTGTTATGGGTGCTATGGGTCGCCATGGGGCACTATGGGGTGTTATGGGCGCTATGGGTCGCCATGGGGCGCTATGGGTCGCTATGGGTCGCTATGGGTCGCCATGGGGCGCTATGGGTCGCCATGGGGCGCTATGGGTCGCTATGGGTCGCTATGGGTCGCCATGGGGCGCTATGGGCGCTATGGGTTGCCATGGGGTGTTATGGGCGCTATGGGTCGCCATGGGGCGCTATGGGTCGCTATGGGGTGTTATGGGCGCTATGAGTCGCCATGGGGTGTTATGGGCGCTATGAGTCGCCATGGGGTGTTATGGGCGCTATGAGTCGCCATGGGGTGTTATGGGCGCTATGGGTCGCCATGGGGTGTTATGGGTGCTATGGGTCGCCATGGGGCACTATGGGGTGTTATGGGAGCTATGGGTCGCCATGGGGCGCTATGGGTCGCTATGGGTCGCCATGGGTCGCCATGGGGCGCTATGGGTCGCCATGGGGCGCTATGGGTGCTATGGGTCGCCATGGGGCGCTATGGGTGCTATGGGTCGGCATGGGGCGCTATGGGTCACCATGGGGCGCTATGGGTCGCCATGGGGCGCTATGGGTCACCATGGGGCGCTATGGGGCGCTATGGGTGCTATGGGTCGCCATGGGGCGCTATGGGCGCTATGGGTTGCCATGGGGTGTTATGGGCGCTATGGGTCGCCATGGGGCGCTATGGGTCGCTATGGGGTGTTATGGGCGCTATGAGTCGCCATGGGGTGTTATGGGCGCTATGGGTCGCCATGGGGTGTTATGGGCGCTATGAGTCGCCATGGGGTGTTATGGGCGCTATGGGTCGCCATGGGGTGTTATGGGTGCTATGGGTCGCCATGGGGCACTATGGGGTGTTATGGGAGCTATGGGTCGCCATGGGGCGCTATGGGTCGCTATGGGTCGCTATGGGTCGCCATGGGGCGCTATGGGTCGCCATGGGGCGCTATGGGTGCTATGGGTCGCCATGGGGCGCTATGGGTGCTATGGGTCGGCATGGGGCGCTATGGGTCACCATGGGGCGCTATGGGGCGCTATGGGTGCTATGGGTCGCCATGGGGCGCTATGGGCGCTATGGGGTGTTATGGGCGCTATGAGTCGCCATGGGGTGTTATGGGCGCTATGGGTTGCCATGGGGTGTTATGGGCGCTATGGGTCGCCATGGGGCGCTATGGGTCGCTATGGGGTGTTATGGGCGCTATGAGTCGCCATGGGGTGTTATGGGCGCTATGGGTCGCCATGGGGTGTTATGGGCGCTATGAGTCGCCATGGGGTGTTATGGGCGCTATGGGTCGCCATGGGGTGTTATGGGTGCTATGGGTCGCCATGGGGCACTATGGGGTGTTATGGGAGCTATGGGTCGCCATGGGGCGCTATGGGTCGCTATGGGTCGCTATGGGTCGCCATGGGGCGCTATGGGTCGCCATGGGGCGCTATGGGTGCTATGGGTCGCCATGGGGCGCTATGGGTGCTATGGGTCGGCATGGGGCGCTATGGGTCACCATGGGGCGCTATGGGGCGCTATGGGTGCTATGGGTCGCCATGGGGCGCTATGGGCGCTATGGGGTGTTATGGGCGCTATGAGTCGCCATGGGGTGTTATGGGCGCTATGGGTTGCCATGGGGTGTTATGGGCGCTATGGGTCGCCATGGGGCGCTATGGGTCGCTATGGGGTGTTATGGGCGCTATGAGTCGCCATGGGGTGTTATGGGCGCTATGGGTCGCCATGGGGCGCTATGGGGCGCTATGGGTCGCTATGGGTCGCTATGGGTCGCCATGGGGCGCTATGGGTGCTATGGGTCGGCATGGGGCGCTATGGGTCACCATGGGGCGCTATGGGTCGCCATGGGGCGCTATGGGTCACCATGGGGCGCTATGGGGCGCTATGGGTGCTATGGGTCGCCATGGGGCGCTATGGGCGCTATGGGTTGCCATGGGGTGTTATGGGCGCTATGGGTCGCCATGGGGCGCTATGGGTCGCTATGGGGTGTTATGGGCGCTATGAGTCGCCATGGGGTGTTATGGGCGCTATGGGTCGGCATGGGGCGCTATGGGTCACCATGGGGCGCTATGGGGCGCTATGGGTGCTATGGGTCGCCATGGGGCGCTATGGGCGCTATGGGGTGTTATGGGCGCTATGAGTCGCCATGGGGTGTTATGGGCGCTATGGGTTGCCATGGGGTGTTATGGGCGCTATGGGTCGCCATGGGGCGCTATGGGTCGCTATGGGGTGTTATGGGCGCTATGAGTCGCCATGGGGTGTTATGGGCGCTATGGGTCGCCATGGGGTGTTATGGGCGCTATGAGTCGCCATGGGGTGTTATGGGCGCTATGGGTCGCCATGGGGTGTTATGGGTGCTATGGGTCGCCATGGGGCACTATGGGGTGTTATGGGAGCTATGGGTCGCCATGGGGCGCTATGGGTCGCTATGGGTCGCTATGGGTCGCCATGGGGCGCTATGGGTCGCCATGGGGCGCTATGGGTGCTATGGGTCGCCATGGGGCGCTATGGGTGCTATGGGTCGGCATGGGGCGCTATGGGTCACCATGGGGCGCTATGGGGCGCTATGGGTGCTATGGGTCGCCATGGGGCGCTATGGGCGCTATGGGGTGTTATGGGCGCTATGAGTCGCCATGGGGTGTTATGGGCGCTATGGGTTGCCATGGGGTGTTATGGGCGCTATGGGTCGCCATGGGGCGCTATGGGTCGCTATGGGGTGTTATGGGCGCTATGAGTCGCCATGGGGTGTTATGGGCGCTATGGGTCGCCATGGGGCGCTATGGGGCGCTATGGGTCGCTATGGGTCGCTATGGGTCGCCATGGGGCGCTATGGGTGCTATGGGTCGGCATGGGGCGCTATGGGTCACCATGGGGCGCTATGGGTCGCCATGGGGCGCTATGGGTCACCATGGGGCGCTATGGGGCGCTATGGGTGCTATGGGTCGCCATGGGGCGCTATGGGCGCTATGGGTTGCCATGGGGTGTTATGGGCGCTATGGGTCGCCATGGGGCGCTATGGGTCGCTATGGGGTGTTATGGGCGCTATGAGTCGCCATGGGGTGTTATGGGCGCTATGGGTCGCCATGGGGTGTAATGGGTGCTATGGGTCGCCATGGGGCACTATGGGGTGTTATGGGCGCTATGGGTCGCCATGGGGCGCTATGGGGTGTTATGGGCGCTATGGGTCGCCATGGGGCGCTATGGGTCGCTATGGGTCGCTATGGGTCGCCATGGGGCGCTATGGGGCGCTATGGGTCGCTATGGGTCGCCATGGGGCGCTATGGGTCGCCATGGGGCGCTATGGGTCGCTATGGGTCGCTATGGGTCGCCATGGGGCGCTATGGGTCGCTATGGGTCGCTATGGGTCGCCATGGGGCGCTATGGGTCGCTATGGGGTGTTATGGGTGCTATGAGTCGCCATGGGGTGTTATGGGCGCTATGGGTCGCCATGGGGTGTTATGGGCGCTATGGGTTGCCATGGGGTGTTATGGGCGCTATGGGTTGCCATGGGGTGTTATGGGCGCTATGGGTCGCCATGGGGCGCTATGGGTCGCTATGGGGTGTTATGGGCGCTATGAGTCGCCATGGGGTGTTATGGGCGCTATGGGTCGCCATGGGGTGTTATGGGCGCTATGAGTCGCCATGGGGTGTTATGGGTGCTATGGGTCGCCATGGGGCACTATGGGGTGTTATGGGAGCTATGGGTCGCTATGGGTCGCTATGGGTCGCCATGGGGCGCTATGGGTCGCTATGGGTCGCTCCGGGGCGCCGCGCTGCCTCACCTTGGCCGGCGTCGCTGCAGTCCACAGTGAAGTAGGTTGGCTCCCCGGCCGTCAGCCCGGCCCGCTCCACGCCCGGCCCGTAGACGCGGACCCGCCCGGGGTGGCTGCCCTCACCCACGCTCACCTGCGGGAGGCGCCGTCAGCACCCACAGAACCCACAGTGGGACCCACAGATCCCCGTGCCCCATAGATCCGCATGCCCCATAGATGCACGGGACCCGCAGATCCTCGTGCCCCATAGATCCCCGTGCCCCATAGATCCCTGTGCCCCATAGATCCATGGGACCCACAGATCCCCGTGCCCCATAGATTCATCTGACCCATAGATTCATGGGACCCATAGATCCACAGGACCCACAGATCCCTATGCCCCATAGATCCACAGGACCCACAGATCGTCGTGCCCCAATAGATCCCCTTGCCTCATAGCTCCCCATGCCCCATAGATCCACAGGACCCATAGATCCCCGTGCCTCATAGATTCATGGGACCCATAGATCCACAGGACTTGCAGATCCTCGTGCCCCATAGATCCACGGGACCCACAGATCCCCGTGCCCCATAGATCACCGTGCCTCATAGATCCCTGTGCCCCATAGATCCACGGGACCCATAGATCCCCGTGCCCCATAGATTCATAGGACCCTTAGATCCACAGGACTTGCAGATCCCCGTGCCCTATAGATCCCCGTGCCCCATAGATCCACAGGACCCATAGATCCCTGTGCCCCATAGATTCATAGGACCCTTAGATCCACAGGACTTGCAGATCCCCGTGCCCTATAGATCCCCGTGCCCCATAGATTCATAGGACCCATAGATCCCTGTGCCCCATAGATCCCTGTGCCCTACAGAACCAACTGGGGGACCCACAGATCCCCGTGCCCCATAGATCCACAGGTCCCACGGATCTCCATGTCCCATAGATCCCCGTGCCCCACAGATCCACATACCCCATAGATCCCTGTGTGTCCCATAGATCCCCGTGCCCCATAGATCCCCATGCCCCATAGACTCATGTGCCCCATAGCCCCGCGTGCCCCATAGATCCATGTGCCTCACAGATCCCCGTGCCCCATGGATCCATGGAACCCACAGACCTCACAGGCCCCCGTGCCCCATAGACCCCTGTGCCCCATAGATTCTCAACCCCAGAGATCCACGTGCCCCATGGACCCACGTGCCCCACACCCCAGTGCTGCCCCACAGCTGCCCCACATCCCACAGTCACCCCACATCTCCCCACCCCCCAGCTGCCCCACCTCCCACAGTCACCCCACATCTGCCCCCCAAACCCCAATGCCACCCCACACCCCATTGCCACCCCACATCCCCAGCCGCCCCCGACCCCACAGCCCCCACCCCATAGCACCCCCCACCCCATAGCCACCCCACAGCCTCCCCCACCCCACATCTGCACCCCGCACCCCATAGCCACCCCACAGCCTCCCCCACCCCACATCTGCACCCCCCACCCCATTGCCACCCCACATCCCCCAGCCTCCCCCCGCCCCATAGCCACCCCATAGCCACCCCATTGCCACCCTGCAGCCCCCCACCCCACATCTGCACCCCCACACCCCATTGCCACCCCACATCCCCAAGCCACCCCCCACCCCACCCCATAGCCCCCACCCCACAGCGCCCCCCTCCCCATAGCCACCCCATTGCCACCCCCCACCCAATTGCCACCCCACATCCCCCAGCCGCCCCCCCACCTCATTACCACCCCCCACCCCACTCCCCCCACCCCACATCTGCCCCCCACATCCCAATGCTGCCCCCCACCTCATAGCCACCCCATTGCCACCCCACATCCCCCAGCCGCCCCCCACTCCACCCCATAGCCCCCACCCCACAGCGCCCCCCACCCCATAGCCACCCCATTGCCACCCCACACCCCATTGCCACCCCACATCCCCCAGCTCCCCCCACCTCATTACCACCCCTCACCCCACATCTGCCCCTCACACCCCAATGCTGCCCCACATCCCCCATTGCCACCCCCCACCCAATGGCCACCCCAAAGCCCCCACCCCACATCTGCCCCCCACATTCCAATGCTGCCCCACATCCTCCAGCCACCCCCCACCTCATAGCCACCCCACACCCCCCACCCCACAGCCTCCCCCACCTCATAGCCACCCCACAGCCCCCCACCCCACATCTGCGCCCCCCACCCCATAGCCACCCCATTGCCACCCCCCACCCCATTGCCACCCCACATCCCCCAGCTCCCCCCACCTCATTACCACCCCCCACCCCACATCTGCCCCCACACCCCAATGCCACCCCACATCCCCCAGCCACCCCCCACCCCACCCCATAGCCCCCACCCCACAGCGCCCCCCACCCCATTGGCACCCCCCACCCAATTGCCACCCCACATCCCCCAGCCGCCCCCCCACCTCATTACCACCCCTCACCCCACATCTGCCCCTCACACCCCAATGCTGCCCCACATCCCCCATTGCCACCCCCCACCTCATAGCCACCCCACAGCCCCCCACCCCACATCTGCCCCCCACACCCCAATGCCACCCCACATCCCCAAGCCACCCCCCACCCCACCCCATAGCCCCCACCCCACAGCGCCCCCCTCCCCATAGCCACCCCATTGCCACCCCCCACCCAATTGCCACCCCACATCCCCCAGCCGCCCCCCCACCT